>NW_015151458.1:244669-254977 GCF_000732505.1 Cyprinodon variegatus | reverse complement strand
AGATAGATAGATAGATAGAAAGACAGACTGTAGGAACCAATTATATATATATTATAAAGCTCTAAGTTGAATGAGATAAAATCCACCAACAGGTAACAGATGTCCTACCGCGCTGAAATCCAGCAGGTCACTCAGTTCCTTATCAGTTCCTAAAGCGGCAATCCGCTGCTGAGGATTCATCCTGACGATCTAGAAACCTGCAGGATAAAGAAAAACAAACAAAAAACACACAGAGAGTCTATCAGGTCACATCTCTGCTGCTTCATTTACCAGCGGGGGGACTAGCTCCACAGGAAACGATCGGAAGGTTATTTCTCATGGATGCAGAATAAAGACCATCACCGTGAAGTTAACTTGACTCCGCCGTCCAGTTCCTATCATTATCCCAAAGATGAAGACAGCCTAAACACATTATAATTGATCATAAATTATGTCTTTTGTTTGTATCTTTTGGTGAATGAGGGAGCGCTCTGAATGGATGCGTTTAAAAACCAGGAGCTGCAGCATCGCATCAGTGCAGCAATGAAACAACACTGCATGCTGATTGCTACAGGAGAGGCTGCTAATGCTGTAATACGCCGTGTTAATGTCGGTGATTTCTGAAGCTTTCAATCTATTTTATCATTTGCGTTGAGCTGAAGCGTTTGTGAGCTAGCCGCGGCTAACGCTAGCTGCACTAACTCGTTCCTATGGCCAGCTGCAGCCTCCTACTACTTGCTTTGTTGGTCATAAAGCGAGGAAGACAGCGTCGCTTCGGCGGCTATTATCTATATTAATGGACAACTAAAGATAGGCGACACAGACGAACATGTATTGAACGTGACAACCTCAGCGTCCAGCTTCTAAAAACAATAACTAATGATGGTCTACATGTTTCTCCCAACTTATTTCATGGGTCCGAAATCTGCCAAACTCCGCTTGATAATTTACCTGTTTTGTCGAGTAAAATCCAAACTAGGGTGATCTGGTGAAGTAGTCGCTCTCTGTCGACGCGCCTCGCAGA
Organism: Cyprinodon variegatus; assembly: GCF_000732505.1. Taxonomy (NCBI): domain Eukaryota; kingdom Metazoa; phylum Chordata; class Actinopteri; order Cyprinodontiformes; family Cyprinodontidae; genus Cyprinodon; species Cyprinodon variegatus. The sequence continues at coordinate 253,974 of NW_015151458.1, read as the reverse complement.
GGGGGAATTCGGGTTAATACGGCGATCGATTGGAAAATATCCTCTATATATCAGTTACGAGTTTCCCTTAGGCAGACATTTTTGCTTTGCAAAAAGCCTCAGCACCACGACCACAGCGACTGGTGTATCCCTCCGCCGAGGGTCCCACACAGCAGGAGATGCTGGAGTCACTCTGATCAACTACAGCATTATTACCAGTTTACTCACATTAAATGGCTTTTAATAAGGAACACGGTTAGTTATATGATGTAGAATGTAATAACATATAAACGGATAACTTGTTTGGATGATTTATTAGTGATATATGACTTACCCATATACCACAGATCAATTAATTATAATGTCATCAGAAAAGTTATTTCCATGGATGGCTGTGCTGACTTAAGCAAAATAAGCATTGGACTGGCAATTATCTTATGGCTGTGATGATATTTGTTTTTATTCTATCTCAGTTTCTCCTTCCACTCAACTTTCTAATAACAAGCTTCTGTAGTGGCACTTTGTTTAGAGCTTGCTTCTTTAGCAAAGACCTTTTATAGGTTATCTTCTTTGTAGAGGATGTTATTGTTTTTCTGCTGAATAACTAAAGTTATGATCTCCTTATCTACACAAACACTCACTCTGATTCATTTCTGATTCAACTGTCCCTTTTTTACTGGTTGAGTGTACTACTGAAGATTTGGGATTTATATTACCGGTAATGTGAGCCGTTGAGTCATTGAAATTAGAAAAAATGTGCTTAATAAAGTAACTTTTCAATGGCATTCTATGGTACATGATAGATGAATCAGTGTATCAATGTCATTTTCTTCTTTTTTTAAAACATCTTATGGGGATCTTTTCTAATTTCACTGCATTAATGGATTTAAAATAACATATTTCTGGATAAGCAATCTATACACGCAGTAGACTCCAAATAACAAAATAATAAATAAATGTGCTCTATCAATTGCTTTGTGCCAAGATCAGGTAAAAATCTCCACAAAACATAGTTTGCTGTTCTTCATCATTTTTTCTGCAAAACCTGTTCAAATCATGCAGTATAATTTCTTGTCAACATCATATAATAATCTCTAATCTTTTTTCGGTTTTGCATTCTCCAGCAAACTCTAGACATATTTCAGATCACATTTTAAACTGTTAACCCCAATCAACCTTTATGATCTCTTAAATAAATAAAAACAGACTAATGAGTTTCAAGATGTGTTCACTTGTAATTACACATGCAATTAACGTACCTAATTTAAATGTATTAATTTGGTGTTTTTTCATTTAATTAATTGATTCGGTCTACCCATCTTATTGTTTTTTTCTTACCCTATAATACAGCAGAAGGTAACTTCATGTTTGTTTCGAGTTTTGTCCAACATTGCTAGGACATATGAGATTCTGCCCGGATCAGTTTCTCTATAAACCACAGAAATCCTTTCAATATACAGCTAGAGATTGTGGAAAATCCTTTAGCCAGCATAGCAGTTTTGAGGATTTCAAAGATGAAAACACAAAACAAGAAAATGTTTCTTTCTTTTTTTTTGCAAACCTGTCAAAAGTTTTTTTTATTATTATTATTTTTTTTTTTTTTTACTGTAAATTTGGCATCCAAAAGTTTCCTTTAAGTAGATATTAGTCTGTTTGTAATTCGAGCAAGATGAACTCTGTCATGATCTTGGCACTGATAGCTGCATTTCTCTCTTTTCTCCTATCTTCTTAGCTCCGCCCAGCGCTCATTGTCTCTCATCAGATCCACCTGTTCCTGCTTTCTATTTAAGCCACCTGTTTCCAGCCATGGGTGCCAGATTATTTTAGCTGAATGAAAGAGTCTTCTAGCTGTCTGTGAGTTTCTGATTACCTGAACCCGACTAGCTTCTGTCCCTGGACTTTTAAGTTTTGGTTGGCTCTGTTCTGCTGTGTTTGCCTGATCTGTTTTTGGACTGTTACCTGGATTCTGCCTGCTAATGACCTTGGACCTGTCTTCTGACCCCTGCTTGAATATCCCTTCTGCGCTTCTATGGACTTCTGATCTTCTATCCTGGAAACCTGCTCCTGCTTCGACTCTGCCTTTGTATTATCACTCCGGATTCTTCTGCTCCTCTGCATCATCTGGAACTCTGGAAGCGTCAGGCTATGGAGAAACAATCCCTCCTGACTTCACTCCATCTTCTGGCCACAGGCTGAACTTTATCAGGTTAGTGACTCACAGGCTTATTAGCGTTTCCTGTCTGAGTTCTGAAGTCACTAACCTGAGTTCCTGTCTCTACAGAGTATCCAGAGAACCTGTCCCTGCTGATGAGCAGTTTTATGCTGATTTCTTTAAGAAACGCTTGTTTTGAAATTACGCTGGTCTTTCTGCTTGAATTCTGGGTCCTATGCTCTGAGCTTCTGACCCTCTGCTCATTCCTTGAGTTTCTTTGTTTAAGTTTAAAAGATTCAATTAAGGAAGTTTGACAAAAAAAAAAAAAATGTCTTTACCAAACAGTGGCAAACAATGCATAAATGTTTTTATTTTGAAAATAATTTACACAAATTCAATTTGTTATGAGTGCATAGTGATTTACTAGTACCGTAGTTTGATTTGTCAGGGCATCACAGTTTCCCTCCTGGTCTTAAGATAGCATGGTTCTGATTCCAGCATGCTCTTTTTAGAGACGAAATATAAATCCTTGATAAATGTAAAACTGGTTTCCATGTACAGTGAATCACAGATTTGTACATAAACTCTATAAAAGACTAATGAAATAGCCCCTAATATCTGCATCCAAAAGGAATTTCCAATTATACACCAACTTAGGCATCATTAGCTTCATTGTATAGCCATATTTCCTTGTAATTTCCTAAAACTTTACAGCTTATAATGTGAAATTATAAACATGTCCTAACACAACATACTGATATAAGTACCTGTGTTGTCCCTAGACATAATGCTGCCCTGGGCAGTGAACCAGTGAACCATTGGAGCATAATAACATGAGGACCCCATAGTTTACCACAGACTTCCAGAATACAACATATCGGTATTTCCATTATGGAAAAGATGTATAAAGGAATCAAATTCTTGCATTCTTCTGGATCTATTATTAAGATTTAACAATTTAACACACAATGTGTGGCCTTTGCTATTTTCGCATTTGCATTTATTTTCTGTCCATCATAAAACGGGAAATTCACATACAAATGTCCAGGGACTTATTAAGGACTTGCTTTTCTCACCACTACCTGGAAAAGTGACTCAGTAGAGGAAAATTGTTCTTGAAAAGTTGCTGTTCGAGCATCAGGAACATCTGCTTGCACAGCAAAATAACCCTCTATGTATTTTAAAAGAGGTGTGCATACTGAAGAGATTATCACAAACTGTAACCATGTTCACAGCATGTATTTAAAAAAGGGGTTATAACCACAGTTGAACACTTTGGCTGCATCATGAGAAATACAGCTAAGTAGTTTATTTCTTTTCTTTTTTTCTTTTTTTTTTATAAAGATGCAACAACAGATTGAAATTATTACAGCTAAAGTATTTTCAGTCTATTTCATCCCATTTACTATTCTAATTTATAGAATTTTAAGAGACTTTGCAGAAAATGTCACAAAAAAAAACACACAAAAAAATGTTTTGATGACTCATTGAAGGGGACATGACAAACCCAGCCATCTTGGTTACTTCTTAGCAGTTTTTTAATTTTATTTTATTTTATCTTAGATTTGTCAGCCTACTTATGTTTCACAAGGAATCATGTTCACTTGTTTTCATTTGAATGAGAATTTGGAAACAGAATACCGAATTTGTTCAGACCCTGAAGTGGGCATTTTTCCCAGGCGGTCCTGGTGTTTGCGCAATCTTATTCTTCTTTAAAAAGAGGTCCACTTAGTATTAATCCACAGAAGAGAAGACCACCTACTACCCACCTTACCACTTTTTAATCAAACTTAGAAATAATCCATCATTTAGATGCATAAGCACTGCATTAGGGCATCACAATTTTTTATTTTATTCACCAAAGGTTAATACACAGACTTAGAGACTTAGACAGATTTTATTTTGTCATTTTGTACACACAACTGTAAACAAAAAGAAAATCTTTTAAGTACAGCTCTCTAGAATATTTCATTTTTTAAAGTGCAGGTAAGCAGCAGAGATACAAACATTGCAATGAAAAACCAATAAAATGGGGGAAAAAAGATAATAAAAATATATTTTTTAAAAATTATGAAAAACAGCACTTACACCATCAATAAGTAGATGATATCTCTGATTGAAGCATTTATCTGTACTTTTTACTGTCCATGGAAATGGTCATACAATGATTATTTGTATATCATTTACCTAGTATGTGGAGTTACCTTTTGCTGTTTATTTTACCTAAACTGTGTTACAAGTTTAGATGTGAAAATACCTTTAGAAAAGAAAGCACTAGTGGTTTTGGAGGATCTGCAAACCAGCTAGAAGACAGTTCTGATAGTTTGTCTTCAGGGTTTGTCCTTCATTACAATGTCTTTAGTTCCTGCCAGTAATAGCTCTTCATTTTTTCAAAGGCAAAAACTGTTTTAAAGGCTCCCACAGATTAGTAAGGGGCACAGGATGAGATCAACCATTGTCTGATCATCAAATTACCTTCTTCAAATGTCTCTACAATTAGGCAATAGTTTGAAATCTCAATTAAAGAGTAAGACAGGTGGTCAGTAGGTAAAATGAAGTGGTTTTTCTTTTAGAGAGCCTGAACATTACTCATTATCTTTTTCTAACACATCAAACAAATAGATCAATAAAAAAAACACCTTCTAATATTGTAAAAGGAACCTAAAAGTACCAGAGAGACACACTTTAGTGTATTTTCATGGCATACATTTCACTTTCTAGTCTATCATGAAGCTTTTGATAACACTGGTGTTAAGTTTATTGTGGAGCATGATGGAGCTTCCACACGGCCAGTAACTTTACTTAATCAGCCGGTTATTAGAGGAGACACAAAAGCATCACAGCTTAAGCATTAAACATTTTCATAAAGCATGACGATAAGTAATAGGCTTCTCTATAATTTGCAGTTAAAGCACACCTGACAACACCTTTGGCCTGAAGGATGGGGTCAATGTTTTGTTTTTGTTTGGAGGACATCATTTTCTACAAAACCAGTGAAGAAACGTGGATTAATTTAGAATTGTTTTTTTTTTCTTTTCGTTCAGGTCAGGTCAGGTAACAATAGGTCTACTATCTATTAATCAATCCTTGCTAGTTAGTTAGTTTATGGGTTGCTTTAAAACTCAAAAACAAGCCATCCTTTGTAAGTATAGCACTGTTTACAAAAGGCATCAGGCTTTATTGTTTCATTTAGTAAAGTTAATTAAGTCAGACTAATAGCATTTTTGAACATCTAATAATTTTTGCTAGAAATCTTGCCATATCTGAATCTTTAATCTCTACTTTCGTTTCCTAGTTCTGTATCACAATCCAGTCAAATAATAACTTGTTTTGTTTTTAGGGCTTGTTTTGATGCAAGATTCACATTTTTGTAAAACATATCAGTTTAGTGAATAACTTTTAAAAGAAAGTTGTGAGCCAGTTGAAAAGCCTGAGAGATTAACTGACTTTTTAAAATTTAGATTTTAAAACAAACAAACATTTGGGTGAAAAACTTTCTGTATGTTTTATTAAAGGAAATGTTTCCTTTTTAAACTCTGACTGGAGCTGAGTTTTGACTGAATGTGAGGATGCAGTTGTTGAAGATGATGCATGGATGTCTGTTTGTGTAGATACTTAATAAAAAAAAGTAAGTAAGAAGCTTCTCATCATAAAAGTTTGTTTTACTTTAGGCTTATTCATATTTCTAATATAAAACTTAAGACCTACTTCGCCCCAATAGAGGTACATTATAGAAAAATAGTAACTGGCTTACACTTTAAGTTCTATATCACACTCACAATTTTGTAACAAACAAAGTTTTTTTTGCATATTTACTGCACTATGTAACAAAAACAGAAAATTTTTATTTTTTTATTGCAAGTTAATTATAAGTCTGCAAAACTATGACAAGATGTGCAGATTTGAACAGGGAACAATAACAGGGGTGTTGGTTCATCACAGGAGGTTGCCTCTCCCATCAAATCCAGATGTTTGACCAAAGGAGGCCTGTCCCGTCCGCACCTTTGTCAACCTTGATGCCAGAACCACCAACACATTTGGAACCATCCTTCTAAATGTTTCTTTTTTTAAAGACCATTCCCAAAATATGAGAGGGATGAGTGTCTTTTTATTGTGCTTTAGACATATTCATTAACTCAAGCGGACTTAAGCTTGATCTGATACATTTAAACCCCCATATTTTAAAATTGCATCATATATCACAAAACATTTTTTGACTGAACTTTATTTTTTGGGAGTATTTGGAACTTTTATTTAGGTCTGTTTTATTATTTTCAGCTTTCTACCAGCAATAAAGGAGATCCTTATTTGTCAGTAATAAGATAAGATCTCAGCCTTTACTTTTGAATTACCTTGAATTATCAAGGCAAATGCAAAGCTTTCGCACATAAAAAATGACTTGAAGTTTTTCTTTGCTTTAACAATTGCTAAGGAGTTTTTTTGTTGTTTTTTTTCTCAAAAGAACTGACAAAAAGTGATTTCTAAATATATCCTGACAGCTCCTCACATTATTCTATGTCCTAAACATGCAATGCTGGCACAAGCAGACACACTATTTTTTTTTATACTAGTACTTTTTAGACCTGCACTCATTTAACAGTGAGGTATGATCCTCAAAAACCTGATTTAACCGTAGATATATAAAGAACATTTTACACAAACTTTAAAAATGAAGATGGATGGACTTTTCTCTATCAAAATTTTGTTTAGTAATGTAAATCATCACTTTAAAAAGCCTATTGTATCAAGCAAAAGTTGTATCTTTGTTATGAATATTACAAACTGTTTTACTTCAAATTGTTTAAAGTTGAACTGAAAATGTTCTGTATGGATTTAAATAACATATTTTATACATAGAAATTATAATTATTCAAAATAGTAACAAGTATTTATCTTTTCTATTAGAATATAACGAAAAAAACATTATTTTCATGGTAACTTAAATTTTTTTTGCTGGTGTTTATTCCTGCATCCCTCAGTGAAAGCCAGCAGGTTTTAAACCACATAAATGGCAATGTGCAGAAACAAGACCAAGATTATAACCAAGGACACACATATAAAACATTCTCCTAGTTTTAAATAAAAGGTTGTAGGAATCCTTTGCTGTGGATTACTAGATCCAGACTGCCACCTGTTGGACAGATACATCAAAGTTCACCAGGTTAATGGAATAAAACAGATGAGATATTATAGATTGTTTTAGTTCTGTAGTAATCTAAATATTTCAATATTTGGGATTTTCAATTTATATAGTTATTGAAGGGTAGGAATCTTAATGCTAGAGTATTGGAATAATTATATGTATTATATTACCAGGAAATATTGTAAACCCTTATTTTCTGTTGCAAGTCTTTAAGCACATCACATGATAAAGAATATATGGAGTAAACTATCTGCACACTAACAATCGTCCTGCGTTAGTTCTGGGGTTGATTTGCTGCTTGAGCTTCTCGCTTTGCACTGAACCTGCTCACTGAGCTTTGGAAATACATTCTCTCTCTCTGAAACAGCAGCTTTCCTTTGAATACAAAATGCAAACTAATGCACTAGTTAGAATTAAAGCTGCAAAGGTTTAGTTTTTCCTGACTTTTTAAGCTCTGCATTAGGATTCAAAGATGCACAACTCTAATTTTAAGAAACAGATGGATTTGAGTATTTAAAAAAAAAAAAAACTTCTTGCTGCTAGAAGGTTTTTTTTTGTGAGAATTATCAAGGCAAAGGCAAAGCTTTCACACATAAAAAAATGTGCGAAAGCTTTTTCTGCACCAGTCCCTCATGGCCTCGCATCACCCCTTTTGCCTCATCAAGATGGGTCCTGCAAAGGAGAACCACAACCACGAGGAGCTTGCTGAGGAACCCCTATGCAAGACCTCACTCCAGGATGGGGTACCTGCTCCACCGTACCGGGCGAGGTCCCATGCCTTGATACTTTTGTCATCCTGGGGCTTTTGCAAATATAATAATTTATATTGCAACTATGAAGGCAGTATTGAAATAATGATAAACCCACAAATGCTTGATATTTCAGTGCTTAATCCATGGTGATTCAACATAAAAATGTCAACTCTTTGGTGTTCATGATACTGAATTAATGTTTTCTTCAAACTGACAATAATTCAACCATATCTAAACGCTGATTGTTCTTTTGCCGTCGCTGTTCCCAGACTTTGGAACAAACTACCCCCTGACATCCGCACCACTACTGACCTCAGCCTTTTTAAACAAAAGCTTAAGACCCACTTTTTTAAATTAGCATTTAATTCTGACTAGGGTAATACTGTCTCTTAGGTTTCCTCCTTCTGTCTGCTCCTTTCTATGCACCTCTCGAAGGCGTTTAATGTCTTGCAGCGCTGCACCACTACAGCACTTTTAATTGTATCTGTATGTTTTGTGTTATGTATAGTTCTATGGCTTTGTTGTAAAGCACTTTGTGTACCATTTGGCTATAGTAAAGGGCTATACAAATAAACTTGATTGATTGATTGATTGATTGATTGATTGATTGATTGATTGATTGATTGATTGATTGATTGAATATCAGTTAAATAATGGTGCTCTCTTATCACTGTCTTTTATGTTATTTAATAAACTGGTGAAGATTCTAAGTCATCCAGGTCATAGTCATTCCAAAAAAGTTAAAACTGTTAAAAAACAAACCACTGGACTTTGTTTTCCAAGTTTTTTCAATGATCATTTCTTCATTCTTACGAGGACAAATTATTTCATACTCCGCCCATTTGAATAAGACGCGCAAGGCAAAATTGTTAGAACTTAGTGCTAATATTACTATTCTGGATCAGAAAATTGCTGTTTCTCCTTCACCAACTTTACTTAAACAGCGGGTAGATTTACAGACCGAATTTGATCTTATCACCACCAATGATGCAGAGCGACTTCTCCTACGGTCTCGCTCTACTTATTATGAACATGGTGATAAGTCTAGCCGACTTCTCGCTCATCAGCTTCGTCGTCGAGCAGCTTCGCATATGATCCCCCAGATAATGGACTCGTCAGGTACTTTGCATCAGGATCCCACTGCTATTAATTCGGTTTTTGAGGCATATTACTCATTGTTATTTGAATCTGAATCCCCAACTGATTCAACTGAAATGACTCAGTTTCTTGACAGTCTCGAATTTCCTGAGATAAACCCAAATGTTGCCAAGGAACTTGA
>NW_015151458.1:217019-242146 GCF_000732505.1 Cyprinodon variegatus | reverse complement strand
TATATATACATTGTACTCTGTTCAGTTTTGTAAGGAAAAAAAAAAACCCACAGGAGCTAAATTGTATGCCTTTCATTATGTTACTATCCATATATATGTATGTTCGATATGGCATACCATGTTGTTTACAGTTTAAATTTTGTCTGTAATGTCTCTCTTACTCCTAATAAAAATATTAATACAAAAAAAATGATCATTTCTTAAGACAGAAGCATGGTTGTGCCATGGGATCTCAAGTGCCACCAATTGTAGCCGATCTTTACATGGAAGAAGTGAAAAAGAGAGCTTTGAGCACCTTCAGAGTAACACCACCAAGCCACTGGTTTAGATATGTGGGTGACACATTCATTACGATCCAGTTAAAAGAAGTGGAAGCTTTAACAAGACACATCCACTCGGTTGACCACAACATCAAGTTCACCAGAGAGAATGTCAGCGACAACAACCTACCTTTTCTGGACTGTTTGGTGATCATAGAAGGAGATAATTCATGCAGGGAGTATTTCAATCTGAAAAACTCACACGAAGAGAAAAGACAATTAGGAGAAATTTATTAATACAATTACTTTGTCTTTGGTGCTCAGACAGCGGGAAACAGCGCTTAATTTTGATAGATATGAATGAACAGGAGAAAAGAATAGGGCTGTTTCCATCCCCAGGCCCGAAACTGGTGATGAAGTGGAGACCAATGAAGTTGGTCAGTCTGTAGACTGCTGGTTAGCGAGACGGTATGCTGAGCTTTATGGGGAGATCCAGTGGATTGCGTGAGCTGATACTAGAGCTTCACTCAGGGACCTGGAAGATGAAAGTCCAGTTGAATAACACAGGTTGTGAGAACCTGTCCATGATGAGCAAGCATGGAGCAACAGTGGAGAGAAAAAACTCCCTGTTGGGAACCTCTAGCAGAACCGGGCTCAACATGGGGATCTTCTCCGGACCGGTTGAGATTTAACAGGAAATGCAGTAAGAGTCCGGGAGGAATGACACTCTGATGAAGCTTTAGCTACGATGGTGGCGGATGGGATGCAGTTGTATTGAAACGGTGTCATCTGAATGAAGTCACAGAACGCATGCACCGCCCATGCACAGGAGCAGACAAGTGCGTATTGGAGGCCTATTAAGATGAACTTTGGATGCCGATTGGCTTTCATGGAGGTGTGGTTCAAAGCTGATTGGCTGTGTTGCAGGTGGATGTAGGAGATCAATGAGTTTCTTCAGTTTAACTTCAGCCTAGGCTCCATTACAGATTTTATGGACAATGCAATGTAAATACAACAGGAAATGAAAAACAGAAAAAGAAAGGAGAAAAGATAAAAGAAAGAGGAGATAAAAGGGAGACAACGATAAAACTTTGCATGTTTTCTAAACCAAAAGAATGATTTGTTCTGGCTTAGAAGACTAATTTTGAAATTTTGAATTGGAAAAGCTTCCTGGATGGGAAGCGAAATATCTTCTAACTGCGAAAACAAAGTCCAGTGGTTTGTTTTTTAACTTTTTTAAACTTATTTGGAGTTATTCAAAACTAGTTAGACATTCAGAGTGTTATTACCTATGAGCACGCTGTAAGATTGGATTAATTATATGTTTAATGGTTGTGCACCACTGCAGGAACATAAAGGCTGACATGTTGGGGTGGGGGGCCACTGCATAGAGTATGGAGCAAATTAAAAAGCCGCCAGAGGGACCGGGAAGCAGTCTGTTCCCTGGAATGTGATTGGTCAATTCTCTCCGAGTATTTCCGCTGCCTGGGACTAGCTAACCGCACACCACCTCCACCCCCATCTACTGGGTGATGTATAGCGCTAAATAAGGCAAAGCCCATCGCTGTCAGGACACGGACTTACCTGCATACTTTATGCAGAAAGTTTGGGCTCTTGAACCCTGAGTCTGGGAGTAAAAAGGGTGAGCTGACTAACCAGTCCTCTTCAGCAGGTCTTTGTGTCAGATCTCGCATGCTAACACCCACTGGCTAATGTTATGGATCAGTTATAGATGATCAATAACTACTACGACGTAATTACAAGCTGGGCTGAAGATGACTTTTAAAATGTAAAATAGTTTAATTAATATATCTTTGCACTGACGATGAAAGCTTCTGGATCAATGCGAAGAGCACAAGCTCTGCAAAACCTCAACATTAGCATTAGCTTCTGTGTTGAAAGGGCTTCTATGGATAATAGCAATTCACTTCCAAAGGAACTAAACTACAGCGGATAAAGTCTGCAGTTTAACACCTAATGAAGCTCTGAGATGCACTAATAAGTAAAGCTTAAAGTAGCAGTCCGGAGGGTGTTTTACTTCTCAACTACAAAATGATGCTAAGCTAAGTAGCACTCGTTAGTTGTCACATTGCAGTGCTAAACAGCGGTTGCTTACATTTACGTGTTTGTCTTTGTATGACATTTGTCTAGTCGACTTTTTTGGTTGGTGTTCGATTAATTGCTTTTAAAATGGTACTTTGTAGAAGCTGTTTTTTGTCTGAGTCGAGTTAAAGAGATCAATATTATCGCCATCTTTGATTCAGTTAATTACGTAGCGTCATAGCAACGACCATCCTAAAACACTTAGTATAGTTTGGTTCAATCTCTATCATATAGAATGTTGCAGCCACAACAGTCAGTCAAAGCATATCAAATCAGCTAAATACAATTAAATTCAACACTTTTAATTACATCCAGTTATCCATTGTCTGTATGTAGTGTCACTGGGGGCTGGTGCCTATCTCCTGTGGTTACTGAGTACACCCTAATTTTTTTTTCCAGTCAGAGACACATAGGACAAAACATCTACATACGCCTAAGGGCAATTAAGAACCATCAGTTAACATCCATCCATTTTCCATCATGATTTATCCCAGCTGGGGTCACCAGGGGTGCTGGTGCCTATCTCCAGCTGTCTACGGGCGAGAGGCGGGGTACACCCTGGACGAGTCGCCAGTCTATCGCAGGGCAACACAGAGACCAACAACCATTCACGCACACACTAACACCTAAGGAGAATTTTTGAGAAGTCAATTAACCTAACAGTCATGTTTTTGGACTATGGGAGGAAGCTTGAGTACCCAGAAAAAAACCCACGCATGCACAGGGAGAACAAGCAAACCATGCAGAAAGACCTCTGACTAGGAATCGAACCTGGAACCTTCTTGCTGCAAGGCAGCAGTGCTACCCACTGTTCCTCTAAGCAGCCCTCACCTAACATCCAACAGTCCAAAAATATTGCCGCTATATGTCTTTGAAATATGAGAGGAAGCTGGAGTACCCAGGGTGAATCCACACATCCTGATGGAGTGCATTCAAACTCAATGCAGAGAGACCCCAGCCTGAAATCAACCCCAGAGCTGCTGCATGGGATCAGTGCTACCAACTGAACCCCTGTGCAAATCTAATTAAATCACTATGCATTAAATAAAGATAATGATGGAAATTGGTGTAAAATGATCTACCAGTCTTATTCCTGATCTTGAGTAAGCAGGCATAATGCGAAGCCATTATTACGTCATTTAAAAACAACTTATTTTATTAGGCAAACTTTTAGCAATACTGTAAATAAAAACATTTTAACTAGAAGGAACCTGCAGCAAATCTAGGCCTGGTAAATCCGCCTACTGTCGTGTTAAAGCAAGTTAGACGGACTCCTTAAATTAAGGCATTACTGTAGAAAGTAAGGTAGACTGCCTGCTGAAGTCAGAATATGGAATTGAACTTTTGAACTTTGTACCTTTCTGCTATATTCTATTATTCTCTGAAATAAGAACTGAGATTTGGGAATGCAATGCTGTGTTGGTACTTTTTTACCTATATCAGACAGAAGTCCAGCTACTTAAAATAAATGCAATAGATTTAACTCCAAAACATTAAGATTAAATGTCTCTTTTTTTTTTTTTTTGCTAGATCGGTTTTTATTTCAGTGGACCTATGGTAGCCTTGCGCTGCAAGCTGAATTGTCGCAAGGTCTAAGTTTTTAGTCTCACAACAAATCCATCTTGAAATACTCCCAGTAATACATCTGTCTCGTGAAAACCAGTGAGTCGGACCGAAGATATGGCAGCAGTGTTTTTTTGGGGAGGGACATGTATGAATGACAATAGTCAGATGGTTATTGCCTGGGATTACAAACATGGCTACGCTGGAGGACCCACCTGTCGATACCGCAGTTGACTTGATTTTAGCTAAAATAGATGACATAGAACTCAACTCATTTCTACACATATCAATCTGGCTACTGCCAGGTTAGACCTATGGTTCCTAAAGACAGAAGAATGAAAGGGTTAAAAATGTGTGTTCAAGATTATCATTATTTTTTATTTTTTTCGTCCATAGGTCCACCATGTCTGAACTGTTTATGGAGTGCGTGGAGGAGGAGCTAGAGCCGTGGCAGAAACAAGTTCCTCAGATTCATTTAATTGAGGACGATGATGATGATGACGAACCAATCTTCGTTGGAGTTCTCTGTACGTTCTAGACCATACATATAGTATCTTACGAAAGTCACTTTCTTTGAGTTTGCCCATTTGAGGAACAGAGGCTGATACAGATTACTAAGGTTTCAGGTGATATTTTGATGGCTAATAAAAGGTCAAACTTCAGTTTCACTGAAAATTTTGACATTAAAATTTGACCAGCAAATGTGAAAGAGTATTTACCCTAAATAACTATTGTCTTACTGAAAGCTCGGCTCCTTTTACATGATTTACTGTATCTGTACAACCTGGAATGAAGGCAATCCACCTGTAGCCCTGCTGGGGTATGAGGGAAGCCCATGCTGTATTGGTACAGTGGTTCCCAAAGTGAAGGTGTGCTATGTAATTGCAGGGGCGTGGTAGGAAAAGGATTGTTGTTTTTTAACAATTATTAAATTCTGTATAAACAATTAAACTTAAAACAGCGCTGAGTAACTTTTAGCCACTAGGCGCACTAGACCTTCAGAGTTTAGCGCCCCTGGAAGCAACTAACGACATTGCACTGTCACAAAAATAGACTGCGTTTTGGAATTATGTAGGTTTTATCAGGGCATGACTAAAAATTTCTTTTATTGGTCTTTTATATTATTAGTTCTTTTTAGAAACTAAATGTTTTTTAATCATAATCCATGTAACAATTAATATTCACTTTAATTAAACTGCTTAAAATCAGTGAACTTCCAGTTTTTTCAGATCTACCAATGCAGCAGTTTAATTTGTGTTTTTGGTGAAAGTCGGTGGTGCATCTCCTTACGTGTATTTTCTGCTTGCAGCTGGTAAACAAAAGGACAGTAAACCCAGCCCTGCACCTTCTCGGAGGAACAGTGCAGGGCCTCAACAAAAGAAACTAGCAGCTGCAGGCCCCTCACCTATAGTACTGCAAGCTAATGCTCCTGCAACTACAGTGAAAACCGTACCTCCCTCCCTCACAACAGGAACTCCACAACCAGTTATAGTTAATAATCAGGTAATTTTACCTAGATTATTCGTTTTTAGGGGGAATAAACAATATGATTACACAAATACATCTCACATTGATTTTCCCTTCTATTTTAGGGCTTTATTGGCACTTCTCTGCAATTAACAAACAGCAGTGGCCTTATTGCCACTCTTGGAAGCCAGTATCCCCCTGGAACATCATTTACAATTGTACCAGGTAGGTCTCACATATCTGTACTTGTTAGAAGACTTGAACTCAACAGATTACAACAAAATATTTCACCTCTTTCATTTTTTTTTTCTCAGCCCCTCGTCAGCAGCTTTTTCAGCAGGTCTCTCCAGCTACAGTATTGCCAGGTGCGGTCCACCGGCCTCAGGTTCAGCAAATCAGGAACAATGTGGTGACTCTGGCTAACGTCCAGAGCCCTGCTGTGTATTCGGTTCAGTCTAATCAGCTGCAGCCCAAAATGTCCAACACACCATCCATCCAAAGCGTTTCTGGAAAGGACATCAGCGGTATGGTGTAATTTTTTTGCCTTATTTTGACATCAACCCGGTGGGATTTAAAATGAAAATGCTTTCTGTTTTACTTCATTCAGATGAGAGCTCCGTCAAACGGGGTTTGATTGTATCAGATGTTGACATGGCGGTAAAAAAGGTCAAGCGTGATGGAGGTAGGTTTCATCTCAAAATATATGTTTTTGACCTTCTCATTTTTATAATAACATCACTATGTTGTTTATTGTTGTCTTTTCATGACCTATTATTTGTGACCTCTGTCTTGTTTCTGTGTGAAAGTAACCATCCAAGTGGAAAACGGCGTCTTAAAGAGAACCTGCCCCAAATGTCACGAAGATTTCCCTTCAGAAGAGGCTGTAATGTTTCATAGCGTGGTTAGTAAATCTTGGCATTTAGTTTTGTTTGTTCCCAAGTCATTTATTGCTCCACGGAAGGGCAAAGCTGAGCCGTGGACTTAAAGATTTTTTTTTTCCAGCGTTGTCTTGCGAATGGTGGAAGTGCAGCTCCGTCAGCCCCGAACGCGAGCAACTCAGGCAAACTCATCATGCTTGTCGCAGATTTTTACTACGGCCGCTTCGAAGGAGATGCAGGGAAAAAGGAGGCACAGAAGACCAACACAACTTTTAAATGTCAAAGTTGTTTAAAAGTTCTCAAGAACAATATTAGGTATGTTTATTTTCTTTGCAGCAGGTGTGGGCAGCTAAATATTTTGACCCACTCCTTCACACAGATATTCTCATGTTTTTTGAATGAAAATAATAATAATGTCTATACGTTGTTAGTGTGTTCTGGTTTTGGGCCTCCCCTCTACCCTGAAACAAGGTCTCCAGTTGTCCCCCCTACACCCGGTTGGCAGACTTTACTATTATAGCTTTTAGTAAAATACTTCCAGCAGAAAATAAACTCTTGTAATAGTTTACTTAAGACTAAAGAGGTATAAAAGAAGTTAATCTCTACTTAGTAGTGTACCCTTAGTTATGTGCCCGTAATAATGTACCATATCTCTTTCATTTGGACTGGATTTTTTATTGTTACTCTACAATAGGAAATTAAAGGAAGGAGGAAATATAATAAATGAGGCCTGACATTTCTGAGCCATCAAGGCTTTTTAGTATAGGACACTAGTACCCGACCAGTGTGGAGCTGTAGCATAACAGAGAGCCCTCCTCTGTCATAAATGCTGATCCAGCCTGTCTTTGAAGGATACGTAGCAGATACAGAACGCAGTCAGTGGGAAAGAGGTCAGAGATGTGCTTTTGTTTATCTGTCTGCTTTCTCAAGACATCTTGCTTCCCTTTGTTCAAACAATTTAAGATCAAATAGCTGATAAGAAAAATCTTCTAAGTGGAAGGTTTTCTCTGCAACTTTGGTCCCTCGGTATTTTTATTGCCTCACTGTTCTTAGCTGTGGATGTTTGCAAAGAAGGGACCACCATGGGGTATCCAGGTTTAGTTTTGACATTTTATTCTTATTTAGTTTAAAAAAAAATTTCTTAGTTTAGGTTAAACGCTCAGTTTCAGTTGAGTTTTTATTAGTATTAGTATATAAGTGTTTTGTGTAATATGACTTAAAAACTGTGGGCAAGACTAAAAAAGATAAAGAAAAAAAAAATAATAATAATAGAAATAAAATCCAAGATATTTACAGGCTACTCCAGCAACACAAATGACCTGACTGTTGTACCCGCCATCTGCTTGCATAATGCAGTACAGCGAAGAAAAGCGAAAACAGCAACAGAAACTAGACCTTATATAACGCATTTGATTAGGACACAAATGAAAAACTAAGCATATTCTCTCTTTAAAATCAGTTTGTTTTAATTAATTTACTAATGTCATTATTTTTTATAAACTTATTACTTTTTCAGTTACCGTAGTTTTTCTGTGTGCTAGTTTTTATTTATTTTTCAGTTAACAAATTGTTTTTTTACCGGTAGTTCTAGTTTTCATAATTTCATTAGTTTAGGTTTGCAATAATAACATCATCCAACAAGTAGTTGATGTGGTTACTATGGCAACGAGCCCATAGCTTGAAACCACACGTTTTGGACTGAGAAAGAACTTATGCAACTTCAGAGTATCAACAATCCTTCATCACAACAATGGTGGATTATATAAGCAAAGAAGTACAGCTGATTGCAAGCTCAGAAAAAAATAGTTTTTATTTATTTATTTATTTATTTTTTTTTTTCAAAAACCAACTCATATTGAGAAATTAGTTAATTTTGGGTGAACCAGAGAGTGCACTTGAAGTGAGAGAAAAGAGCCTTAGGTAGAAAAATCTTGAATTTTAAAGGTGTTTTTCTTTTTTTTTCTTTTGAGAAATAAGCAATTGATTTATGCTGTAATTAAGTTTTAGTGTTTCTTCTTGTTACATGTTTTCCTTTTTGTTTTTGAGAATACCAATCTCAACCAAAGAGTTGGATGTCAAACCTCCATCACAGAGTGATACACAAGTTCTCAAACAGCAGCTGAGGACTTTAATAAAGATTTCCTTGGAAAGATATCCGTCTTGTGCAAATACCTGAGCAGTGTACATTTTTTTGGTCTGCCCTAACTTCCCTCTCAGATAGATGACTGCATCACAGCGTTTTCCCTCCTGGGCTTAAAAATGAAAAACGACTTCTAGTTTCCGCAGCGCAAAAACTGCCCCTTTGATTGAATAACTTTGCTTCGGAACGTGGCAAAAAAGGCTTCTGTAAGCTGCTTTTAATGGGGAAGCTCATTTGTACTGGTATGGGGCTCTCACAGTCGGGGGTCATAGTTCATCTGCAGGAAAATCTCTGTTGGGGGAGCTGAGGCTGCAGAAATGTGCAGGAGGAAAAATGGGCTGTGTCTTGTCAGGGCAGCGGTGGCAGCTAGCTGTAAGCAGCCATGGAGCTCTACATCATTAGGAAGAACAAAAAAGATCCCCATATAATTGCTGATATTATAACACCCATTATACGTACTTAGAAAGTGAGTGGTGGGGAGAATTCTTCATTTATCTTAAAAATCCCCAAGGACGTGGACTAATGTAAACAAGTCATAAATAACTGATTTCTTCTCATCTTATTTTGCATCAAAAAACTAAAATACCAAAAACATTTGATAAAAATCCTCTTTTAATCAACTAATTATTCTCCAGTTAATTGAAGAACCAATTCATTATTAATTGTTGAAAGAAGTATGGTTTCTCCAGACTAACTCTGTGCATCGGTCTCTCCGCAGGTTCATGAACCACATGAAGCATCACCTGGAGCTGGAAAAGCAGAACAGTGAGAGCTGGGAGAGCCACACAACCTGCCACCACTGCTACAGACAGTACATGACCCCCTTCCAGCTGCAGTGCCACATAGAGAGTGCTCACAGCCCCATTGAATCTTCAAGTAACACGATCCATGCAGCTCAGCCCACAGATTATTATCATACCTTTTCTAGGCGAAGTATACATTTAATTTCTGATTCCTTTTTTTTTTTTTTTTTTTACTTTTTTTCCTTCAGCCAACTGCAAGATATGTGAGCTGGCATTTGAATCGGAGCAGGTGCTCCTGGAACACATGAAAGCCCACCACAAACCTGGTGAAATGCCTTATGTCTGCCAGGTCTACTGCTTGTCATTTTTGTTCAGCTATTGCTTACTTAATGCTGGGGGAAAAAGACAACCAGACGCTAACACTGGGTTCAAACGACTCCACAGGTGTGCGATTTTAGGTCTTCCTTCTTCTCTGACTTGGAGGCACATTTCCGAAGTGTCCACGAGAACACGAAAGACCTGCTCTGTCCGTTTTGCCTCAAAGTTCTCCGAACGAGTCACATATACATGCAACACTACATGAAGCATCAGGTACGATGCCAACACCCATAATATGAAGAGGAATTTGAATTGATATTGTAAAAAATATAACAATATGATATGATAGAAACATATTTTTGCCACAATTAGGGGGAAAAATGTCTGTTTGGTTGGAATAAGGGTGTGGATGAAAGATCACTTTCTTAAATTCATGTCTAACCTGAAGGTTGTGTTTGAACTCTAACTTTAGAGACTGTTAAAAGTGCAATGGTGGGATTCTACCTGTTTTTATATCTGAAAATAAATTTGAGGTAGGTTTATCAATCAAAGTTATTATATTTCAGAAAAAAGGGATCCATAGATGTGGAAAATGTAGACTGAACTTCCTCACCTACAAGGAAAAAGTGGAGCACAGGACTCACGTCCACAAGACATTTAGGAAGCCGAAAGCCTTGGAGGGCCTTCCTCCGGGTACCAAGGTCTGAGCTAGTCGTTAAATGATCAGCTGGAGATTTTTATTTCTGTACAAATGCTTTATATCACATTAAAGTATCTCTTGTTGCTGCAGGTAACAATCCGGGCCTCCCTGACTGGAAAAGGACCCGTAACGCCACTCAATTCCCATAAATCCGCTGTGGTCGTCACTCCAGAACCAATGTGTTTCCCCAACTTTAAAGTCAAGGCTCCAGTTAACCTCAGCAGGTCTAAAACAAAAGACGCTCGCACAGGAAAGGTCAAGACTGCCCCGAACAAAAAGACAGAGCGTCATCCCAAGCACAACTTGGCGCTCAAGAATCTCAGGTTTCTTTATTCTAAATACAGAAAATTTACCTCACAAAAATATACATCCATCAAAGAGTTTGCTGTGAATCCTCATTTTCAGAACATGAAGCACCTTAATCATGCTTTTGTGAACATCCTAAATTAGGATTAGCTTTGCAGTTTACAGATGATTCAAATTAAGTTTGCCTTGCTAAATATATGGTGTAAAAGGCTGAGAAATTTAGTTTGAAGTAACCTTTGATCAAATTAATTATTGGCATTTGCAGCTGAACAGAATTTACAAAGAAATGTTAAAATATGTCTGCCCTTCTCTATATGTTATAATTTTTTTGTGTTGTGTTTTCAGTACCAGTGGGGGCAGCTTCACATGCATCGAGTGTAACTCCAATGTGGACGACTTCCTCTCCCATTTTCCAATACTTTCACACTGCGGGGCATGCAATTATCGGACAGGTTGCAAAATATCTTACGGGAACCACATGATTAAGTAAGTAATAATTCATTTTATGTTAATAGGGATTCTTGCATTGTATATCAAAGCATCTGATGTTGCCTTTCCTCCCTTCTATCAGATTTCATAGCACCTTCAAAAGGAGGGTTTTGAAAATGGATCGCAAAAAGGATTTAGCCAGATTGAAGTAAGCAAACTGTTTTGCATTCTGTTGAAGTCTAAAGATCTGAAATGAAATGAGACAAAGTGTTGTATTATTTTTTTTTTATTTGCTTGTTCAGATTAACCCTCATCTGTCTGAACTGTGATCTACATGTTGATGCCTCTGGTGGAGACCTAATGTCCAAACATTTAACAGATCAGCCAAATCACTTATGTAAAGTCATCCAGGAAAAAGGTTTGTATCTTTAAATTCTGTGGCACTTTGCAGGATTATTTTTTTTATTGTGAGTAAAGAAAGAAGTATTTTTCTTTTTTGGTTGAACATAACAGATATCAGAGCTGAAGACAAAGACCAAGGCACAGTGTGAGTAGAAACTCCTGACTGCTGACATTACATCTCATTTCTTTAAAGAATAACACAATGAAGAACTACTATTATTCCTCCATGGTTTTACCTGTTAGCTGACCAGGCAGTGTTTAGAGGGCTATTCCTGGGATTTCCTAATCTAAATGTATTGGCCTTCATACTGATTAGAGACCCCAGCACACATTCTGATACTTGGAGTGAATGTAATCAGGGCTTATATGTATCTAAGAACAACAATGGTGAAATCTGTTTGTCTCAATGTCACAACCGATGTTATTTAAGGCCTTCTGTAAGATAAGCAGGTCTAATTTATAAACAAATGTTGAAATCAATTATTTACATTTTTTTTAAAGTCAGTTACATAAAATCCAGTTTAAATCTAGTCATAAATAAGGAAAAAAAGCAGTGAACGGACTGTCAAGTTGGTGGTAACTGCAGATGGGTCATTGTTGGTGAGTAGCAGGATGTTGTATTATTTTCTCCTGTTCTGTAGCAGCGTCCCCATAGAGTGGCTCGGGCTATGAGGTTTATCAGAAAGGAAAGTTTTAAGTCTGGTCTTAAAGGTGGTTGGGGTGTCTGCCCCTCGGAATAAAAAAGGAGTTGGTTTTCAGGATAGAAGCCTGAAAATAAAAGATCTGCCTCCCATTCCTCTTTCAGGAACACTAAGAATCACCAGAGAACTCGCAGCTTGGGAGGGAAGTTTTCTGTTAGGAATATAAATAATCTGATAGATGCTGGATTTTGATTATGAAGGGCTTCATGTGTGAGGAGGACAATTTTATGTTCCAGTCTGGATTTGTTGGGGATATGAAGTTTCCTTGTATATACACAAGCGCAGCTTTAATACAGCTGTCTGGATAAGATAACGGATCATAATTTTTTTCTGTGGTAGCAAATATATTTGTATTAATTTAATCTGTGGCACCCAGAAAGAACCAACCAATCACTTGATTGCGCTGGTGGTTAGCTTTAGGATGCAGTTTTTTTGTTTTTTTAAAGCAGGTTCATGTTGGTTTTTAAACATTTTTTTCCCCTTTCACCTTTTTTTCACTGAAAACACCTGTTTGTATTTAACACTTTAAAGCCCAATCCAAGAATAAAACAAAACAGAAAATTACATTTTTTTGGTTTGAAGTCTTATTTGGCCTTTTAACAAAATATGTAAAAAGAAAAAACAGAAATACATTTTTGATATTAATAATTTATTACTATGCGATAAGTCAAGATTATTTTTTGTGTGGTCTTCTGCCCTCTGTTATCAGATATATCTGATTGTGTACAATAGGATTTTGAGCAAAGTTTTTACCATTAAATTATGCAAAAGGTATCAGACGCAAAACATTTCAGAAACCGTATGTATCAAATATGATACATTTGGCATTACAGGGTTAACAAGGTTATCTTTACCAGCTTTTATGCTTTGATAATTTGAAACACAAAAGGACAACAAAAATGCAAAAACACTAGAAATACAGAAAGGGGTAAAAGTCTTTTGGCATTGTCTAAGTAACTTTGCTGTGGATGACACTACTGAGGCAGATTCAGGCATCACTGGAGAAAGATGTCTCCCTATGTTGGACATCTGTAGCTGAATGAGTTCATTGTTGAGTTCATTCATTCACTTTTTCCTGTTATCTGTTTATGTATAGCTGTAACCTCTGAGTTTTATGTAGAGAGCAACTTTAAACTAAAAAAAGTAAATTTTGTGCTGTATAAAACCTCATATAGGTGACATCTAAATATACTTATACGTGCTTCGTTTGATGCAGGAATCTTCAGCTGTCAGGGGATGACAACCAGACAGCACCCCCCTTGCCAACAACAGCGCCTGTAGAACCGACAGAAATTGACTCCAAAGAATCCCTAGATAACACCGCTGGAAGTGACAATCTCACTGATGTTAGCCGTCCTGGATCGGAGCTCATTTTACCAGCAGGTGATCAGGAAAATGAGTCGATAAAACCCTGTGCAGATGAGGGAACTGAATCAAAATGCTCGTCTTTGGAGGCCGCATCATCATCATGTTCAGCAGATTTGCTCTTAGTTCCCTCTGAGGAAGCTGAGGGTCAGCCTGAGCGGCTGAATGACATCGATCAGCCGTCGGCTTCAGACAGTCTGTTGGATCCATTGACAGGAGAAAAGACGCCTTAAGTTATGAACCTTAACGCAGCAGAAGGGACAGGTGAAACAAATCCTTTACATTGTTTTCAAAACACATTGAGGATATCAAACATTTGTCACGCTTTGACTATTCATTACTGCTTTTCTCCAACCAGGTCAATTTCAAATGTTATTCAAAGGTTTCATCAGCACCTGTACCTTTATAAAAAGCCCAACAGATTGTATTGCATCCCTGCTGATCCCGGGATACCGTCGGTTTGCCGCTAGACTTGAATATTTTAGGTTCATTTTTTGTTTCTTAAATACTGTTGTGTAGTCTTTGCAGCATTTAAGTTAACATCCTTTAGGAAACATTAAAGAATAGTACTCTCCTTTTTTCATGTTGGAAAGTTTATATATATATATTTTTTAATTGCTTTACAAGCTTTTATCTTAATGACAAAAGATGTTTTACTTTGGGAAACGAAAATCAGTCAAGCTTTTGAGTTTTAATGGTCCTGTTACCATGCACGAGGAAATATAACTCAGCTGTTTTAGGGATTGTTTCAGCAGTTTATGAAACTTTAGTAGAGACATCCATTTTCTTATTTAGATTGTTTAAATTACCAGGAATATGTTTTGTTTTAATTTGTAATTTGCTGTCATTATGTGATGTGTGGGATTTTTTTTTTTTTCTTCTCAAGCAAACTTTTGCATAAAATGTTAAATTTACAGGAAATTCCCCAGCATTTAGCAAATTAATGGCCTTTCATTCAACAAGATTTTGAGTTACTAAAAGAAAACAATGTTGGATGTTATCCCTAAGGAGAGCTGTATGAAAAATGTGTCTCGGAAGAGCACATTGAGAAATAAACACATTTTAATAGTTAAGGTAACCAAATCAATGTCGGCCAGAACTGTAACCATGTCAGTTTTCTGTCACAGCTATGTTCCTTTAAGAATATGGGAATATTTCAAAAAGCCACTTTCATTGTTTTAATTTTATCAGTAAAAAAAGCCTGTAAATACATTTACATTGTGTATAAATGTTTTGATGATATTGCCATATTGATCCCTATATACATTACATTATACAGGGATCTGCATCATGGGTTATAGCAGCAGAGAACTGCTTTTGTTCTGTAAATAAATCTTGCATAGAAGACTTGTTAGGTATTGAATTTTTCTTTTTTTCTTTGCTTCAAATCAACAGGCAGATTCCACTTGCAGTTAATAAACAATCCAGTAAAATTGGATTTCCGAATCCACTTTAGACCAGTTCTGAGGGGGTTTTGGAGTGCGGTCCCTTTTTGTTTGGTTACTTTTGATTTTTTTTTTTTTTCCTCATCTGTGAACTATACTGGAGTTTTGGATTCAGATGACAGGGGGAAAAAAGCCCCCCGTTAGCTCCTTAAAATTAATTTATAAACTCACCTAGTGTTTAATGTGATCTTATGATGATCCCCTAGTGTCTTAACAGGAATATCATCTACACCTGCTTATCCTCACTGGGTCACGGGTGCCTACCTGGACAACTCTCCTGTCCACCACACAGGACAAACCATCATGTGCCCATACTCCCTGTCCTAAGGGTCATTTAGAGAGACCAGTTGACCTATCAGGTTTTAGGGTTCAGAAAGAGCTCAGAAAAGACTGGATTCTGCTGTTTCAAGAAAACACTGTTTCAAAATCTCCTTTAAGAACTGAAGCTCCTGTATTTAACAACTCAAACTATCTCTGACCTTATAAAACGACATTCAAGGGGATCTGTTGGGTACAAAGTGCTCTTAAGTATTGCTGTGTTTGCCTAAATACACCTTTGGAAGGGAACCAATCCACCAGCTCCCTCCAAGAGATGGTAACATGTCTCTCGGAAAGTGTCGGAGGAAGTGATGATTGATTAAAGACTTTTTCTTCTTGTAGATTGAGATGCTTGGGAAGTTCTGGGTAATCAGTAATGTAGATCTGGAGAACTTACTACCAGGTCCCTTGAGCTATTTTAGGGATGTTTCAGGATACTGTGTTATGTCTAAAGGCCAGGTAATTTTTTTTATGACCAAAGCAAAAACTTAACATTTAGCTTGTTCAAGGGGTATATTGGTGAGAACAACTGTTTCTAACCCCTCCTGATCCTGTTTTAGGTTTTAATGTACCAAACCTCAAGGGGTAGTCATGAGGTAGAGTCTCTGCTCCTCTGCTTTAAAAGGAGCTGGGTATGATCTAATTAGGCTGCTTCCAGAGAGCCTTTTTGTGGTGATTTCATGGGGGTGACCCAAGAGGAGACCTTACTGGCAGGGAACCATGGGATCCAGAGAGAACGGGAGGAGTCACGTGTCTGAGAGAAAAGGTTTCACCTCTTTAACCTTTTACCATTTACCGGAAGAAAATGAAGGCTGGACAGATCTGAAGTCTTTTGGAGTATTTATTGAAGTTTTGCTCTCTGATGCAGCAGACCTTAAAAATACTTTTAAACAATAAGAACAAACAGGACTTAAGGATAAATTATATGTTTACAGATAAAGCAGATGGGTTCCTAAAAATAGGGCATTAAGGAAATTAAACGTGGAAAATCTGACATAGGACAATAGAAACCAGATGAGGCTCTAAAGTCACTGAATCAATCCCTCTGTAAATAATTGTGATCCTACAGCACATCTATTCCTACTAATTGGTCAGTAATGTTTTACATGCCATCTGTTTTAGTTTCATTTTAAGTGATCCCCTATATTAAGATGTTGCTTTTTATCATCATGAAGAGATCAGAAATTCAAGAAGGAATTAGTGGGAAAGTAGAGGAAAGCACAGAGGTGGTCATGGAGGAAGAAGGTTCTTACATTAAAGCTCCTGGAGATTTAATGTTATGTCATTTACACCTGTTAATGTTTTCAGGAATAATATCAGCATCTTTTCAGAAGGTTCTCTCTATAGTGAAGACCTGGAACATCGAGCAAGATTTCAGAAAACGTTTTTCCTTTCATTGACCACTAGATGTCAGCGTTGCTGCAGTGAATGTGTGACAGGTTTAGAGAAGAAACACCTTTATTTTTGAAATGTTTTTATATATTGAAGTTATTTTTCTGTTTATGCTTATGCTCAGTTCAAAAAACATTCAGTGGGAGGGAATCCAGTTAAATTATAAAGGAACTGAGCTCTTGTAAACTGATGTGTTACACTGTGAAAACAGAAATATTTAAATAAAACGAAAAAGTTGTACACTATGAACAATTACTGTTAAAAAAAAACAAACTGATGAACCACATTCATGGCTTCCCCGAGTCCGAAGCTTTCATGAACTCCTCTTCTGTGAAGGACAGCATCTGCGCAGCTTCTAAGTGCATCTGCTCACACAAAGTCTTGTTAAGTTTTTTTTTTCTTTTTTTTTTTTAAGAAAGACATGAACCCAGTACAGGTGTAAAATAAAGATACTCACCTTTTGTCTTTTAAGGATGTCAATCAACTTCAGTTGTTTCTTGAACCCAACAACAAGTTCAGCTTTCTGCTTCTTAAGAATTTGGTTTTCAGCAAGCAGATTTTCTTTACTTTGTTCTTCACTTATCTTGTCCTAATTCAACACACAGAAAATCAAGACATTATACCGGATCATAGCCTCACTTTTTATCAGCCTATGCATCAGGTTGCATACAGTTTTAAGTTTTTTAATTCATAACGTAATTTGTTAGTGACTTAAAATGTAGCTAACAAAATATTTGGACTCTAAATCTTCCTGTGTTGATCCAGTCTAGTTTATGTTTTAAATCCAAATGTTGCCGCTATTACTTTTTTGTCAAACACAGACTAGAAAATCTATTTATTGTCCCTCAGTGGGGAAATTCTGGTGTTTACAGCAACAAAAAGATTATAGAAAAAATGGTCACACCAATATGGACCTTAGAAAAATGTGTAAGAATAACATGAAGCATGTTGAGTAAAAGTAGTGACATAACTTCAATTATAACAAAGATTTCTGGTATTTATCTAAGTATCTGAGTAATTAAACATGTTCTTACCTTGTTGATTTGCTTGGCCTTACTCAGCTCGGACTTTAACATCTCCACCTCCTCCAAAGCTCTGTTAAGGCGGACCTCCACCGTCCCGTGGACAGCTGCTGCTTGCTTTTGGGACCTATTCAGAGTTTCTACTTCCTACACAGAGCAGAGCAGACATGATAGTCATGGGGCCAGACCAGCTAGCAGGAAGGATGAATGATGCTGCCGTTTGTGACAGTATTTATTTTTTTTTTTTACATAGTAATCCTATCAAAATTCTAACAAGTAGTATTCATGTAGTCACTGACACAAACCTTGCTTAAAGCAGCCACTTGCAGCTGGAGATCATCACATTTTTTAGCCAACTCTTCGGCTAAAGCTTTCTGTTTCTCCGTCTGTGTTTGCTGGATGCTGACGGTCCTCTGCAGTCTGGCTCTTTCCTCCTCCAACTCTTTTATTTTTGCCGTCAGCTTAGAATTTTCTGCATCCTAAAAGACAAGGAACAATTGCTGCATACTGTCTGTGGATAAAGTATATAGTCCAAGAGCTGGATTGAAGCGACTCCTTTAAAATTGGTGCATTCTGGGATTCATATTAATAGCTCTGTTTACCTTTGTATGATAATCACAAGAAGGCAGGTCAAGTTCTTCCTGCATAATTCGAAGTTTTGCCTTCAGCACTCGTGTCTGAGCATCAGAAACAGCTGGAAAGGGAAACACAATCATTACGGTCTGATTAAAGCAATCTGTAAATTACAAGTACTGGATTCCTAAGGGTCAAACATGTCCTCACTGTTTATTATTATTTTTTCTTTTGAGCAAGAAATATTTTAAGATATTAACAAATAAGGTAGAACATAAAGCACAGGGGAGCTTTTTCTGTTTCATCCGACTATTTTAACTGGACATACACTGGATGCATTTCCAGAATTCCCAGCATGAAGACACTGAACCAGTAGTGGTAATCCTTAATACTGTGTTTGATTCAGATTCAATCTGGAAAAAAGTTAATGCTAACCCTAAATTACCCATGCCCCCACTGTAAAATGAAAAGTTACTGGGATTTGCTAGGTGTTATTTTCAGACTTCAGGTAAGCAAACTATTAAAGTGTTCATCTCTGCATTTTGCCTTGATTTATCCTACTTCAGAGTTGGTGATTTTAACTTCTGATTATGAATCTAACAGATTATTAAAATGTCAGACGCTGATCATTACTCACAAATATATAATAAACAGTTGTTTCTTTTTATGGCATAGCACAACAGACAAAAAATGTCTTATCCCTGTTTAAAATTCTAAAGATGGTGGAACCGGCCAAACATGGAAATGACAAATGTTTTATTTTTAATAAAAAGTTTTGTAAGAAGAGATGAAGTGGATACACATGAACATTGCAGAAGGTCACCTGATTCCACATCATTTTCTGCGTTATCCACAATATCTTCTGGAATAGAGTCCTTCATTTTCTCTTCCATGCTCTGAATAGTCTTTGCTAAGAAGAAACCAGCTTCATCTTCTAAAGCTGCTGTATCATCTTTCTGAGGAGGATCCTTCAGTGTTCTGGAATAAGCAAAACCCTGGTGTAGTTAATAGACATTTAAGCCTTCAAAATGGTTGGACAAACAAACACACATTAGCAGTTTAGTTATTTCTACTATTTTCATTGTCAAGATCTGAAGGTTTCGAGGTATTCGGATGTAGCGGGACATTAATTATTTTTATGTGAACTCTTCTTCCCTTGTACAGGTCTTACCTAAATTCATCTTCATATTCCATATCCAAGAAGAGCACATTGGAGAGGGGAGATGATAGAGCTTCATTTTTCTCTTTCTAAAATTCCATTAAAAAAAACTAAATATTAATCTGAGCTTTACAGAAAGTTTAACCTTCAAAACTCACTTAGGTTTTCAATATTCTCTGCATCAGTGAACCCTTTTAGCTTTTGAATTTCAGCAGATTTGATTTCCATAAATATTGGTGTCAGCAGATAAACAAAGAACTCACCATCAGTTGCTCTGCTTCTTTTACCTTTTTTGCTGTTTTGGCCTCTATCTCAGCATTCAACAGCCTGATTGAAGAATTAAGAATTTTTAGTACCATCTTACTAGTCAGTTTATAAGCCACACCTAACACATGGCCACCAGGCATCATATTTATATTATTTAAGAAACAACCTTTCATTGTGAAACCTATTGTTAAATAAAATTTGTCACTAAAAATTTGGAAGAAAGAGAAGAGTAAATGTCCAGCGAAGGGCAGCTGTGTGGACAAAAATGTCTTGTTAATCACAAGAGCAATGAGAGTGAACAGTAGCTGAAAATACCACTCATTGTAGCTCTGTTATGTAGAAAAGGATTGCAGACTGCACCACATGTTGATCCTTGAATCGGATGAACCGCAGGAAAAAAAACATCCTATTAACTTTTTTAAGACTCTGCGATGGTGTGATGGTTATTAGTAGTGTAAAGGTTTGAGTTGTGTTTTTTCAATGAAATCTTAATCTCAGATACTCTTACTTGTTGTGCTCTCCCTTGGCAAAAAGATCATCTGTGTGTTTTGTTGTTGAATTCGATGCACATTTTGCTTTTTGTTTAACTCCTAGCTTCTTGGAGCTCTCAGCTTTGCTGGCAGAGGATGGACATGTCTTTCTCTGGAACACAAAAACAGCTAAACTGACTAATTACAAAGGCATCATTTAAAGCTCTATGTAAACCGTTTTTTCTATCCACTTAGAAGTCCAACACAAATCAAGGAGATGATAACATAAAAATAACTTAAAGGAAGTGTAAAACTACTAATTACATTACTTACTTGCGAAAGGACGGGGATAACTTTTTTCTTACTATTTTTCTCCGCCATCGTTGTTAGTAAGACGCAGTTGGGGTTGCCGAGCAACAACAACTGTTCAAATGTACGGAAGCCCCTGCAAGACAATTTGCTGGAATTTAGCGTTTATTAAAAAACCTGAGATTAATGCGAATTATATTCAAACATAAAAAGTATTCGCCGCTTTAGACTTAAATATAACACTATTTCTGATCAAATGATCACCTACTAATATTTATAAGATTTTTTTTCAAATAAGTACAATATAACACTTAAAACCTAACACATTTCATTTAATTTTTGTCATTCAATGTGTACTAATATTAGAATAGAATAGAATAGAATAGAATAGAATAGAATAGAATAGAATAGAATAGAAAATCCCTTTATTGTCTGACAATGGGAAAATTCTGGTGTTTACAGCAGCAAAAAGATTATAGAAAAAATGAAAACACAATGTGATCCTTAGAAAATGTATACAAATAACATAATAGTGAAGAGTTAAAAAAATAATAAAAACAAATAAAATACTGTACTGTAAAGTGTTTTAAAAATATAAATACTGTGCAGCTGGAGAATAAATGACCAATATACAGCTGTGGACATTTTTACAGTAATGGATATTTGAACATAGCAGCAACATCAGAGATGTGGAAAATGACCCCAGAGGGACCTGACCCCCACTGGGGAAACCCCTGCTCTAATACAGCTCAACTTAAGTTAATTGCTTCAGCTAGGAACAAGATATTAAATCATATTCAATTACTTAATCTGTTTTGTTTATAAGATGTCAAGTTAAACCACTGTAAATGAATGAAGTTGTAAAAACCTGATTCAATCATCTGTTACCAACTTAAGAAATGTGCCTCTTTTTAGAGTGATGATTATGGAAGGGTTGAAGCCAAGACTGTAAACCAGCAAAAATATATGTTTTAAATGTGTTTTCTTGAGTATGCATTTAAAACTTAGCTGTTTTAATAATCATGGTACATTTTGTTCTGAGCATAAATTGTAAAGTGAAGCCAGTCAAAACCATTAAACCTGGTCTTTTGTGCTTCTATTTTTCAGTCAGAAATGAAAGAACAAAAACGATAATAGTTTAAACGTAAGTTGGCGTAAACGTCTCGATAATCACAACTTAATGTTAGAGGATATATTTAATGAGATTGAAGCTGACAGTTGTTTTTTTTATGCAGGGCTCTCCACTGCGCATGCGCACATCCGGTGTCTACTACTCCGCGCACATGCGGACAAATCTCACAGCGTGTGGGGCAGAGCGGGGCTCACAGGAGAGAGTGATTAGTTTATTTTCTACTGTTTGCCCCCGCTTTTTATTTATAGCCGCCCATCGCAGGGAGTCCTGCAGCCTGAGCTGACCCAGAAGCCGGTGCCTGTCCGGGACTCTAGAGATGTGGAAGGAGGAGCCCTGGGTGGAAACAACAACAACAACAACAACAGGGCGCGCTGCTGTCCCGTTGGAGCGTGTCCCGGTCCATGTCCACTAGCCCCGCTACACCTGTCTTCGTTCAGTCGCGTCCAGCCCAGTCCCGCTCAGAGACGCACCCCGATGGCTGATGAGGATCCGCAGCAGCCAGACCCTGGGGTGGGGAGTCTCCCCGGCCTGCTGCCCGGGCTGCAGGGGGCTGAGGCCAGCGCTCTGCAGCTCAGGATCAAGAACTCCATCTGGTGAGGCGGTGTGCATGCTGATAATGGACGTTTGAATGGACCATTTATTACTATCCCTAATTTTATAATGTCATAGAGCAAAACACGGGGAGTGAGAGTGGAGATGAGAAAACTAATACAACATATATTATTTAAGTATCAACTTTCAACAGCAGGGGAAATCCACAGTGAAAATGTACAGCTTTGAAATCTGCATTCAGTTTAATCACATGTGCTTAAGTGAACAAAGGCTGTACTTAAGTACAAGTAGAATAGAATAGAAATTCCCTTAATTGTCCCACAATGGTGAAATTCAGGTGTTACAGCAGCAAAAATATGATAGAAAAATATGGTCTCACAATGTGGACATTTTTACAGACATTTTAAAGTAGCAGCAGCATCAGAGATGTGCAAAATGACAGCAGCATGTTATTTAACTGACTAAGATAGAAACTGCAAAATCAGCATGAATGTAACAACTTATTGAGGTTGTTGGGAACAGTGATGGTTATAAAGTCTTCCAGCTGCTGGGAGGAAGGATCTGTGATAACGCTCCCTGGTGCATTTAGGGAGCAGCAGTCTGTCACTGAAGGAGCTCTCCAGTTTAGAATCAGCTTTATTCCAAACTTTCCATCAGTATGCTTTTTTTTGCTGCACCAAGCTGTTTACGACCAGCTTCCTTAACAATGACTCTATGTGGCTCTCTCTATCTTTAACTGTCTGCTGCCCATCTTGTCACTCAGCAGTCTTCCACACTATTGACTAAAATATGTGCTTCATTTCTTTCTAAAAATCTCCTAACTTTATTCAGATTATGCCATATTTATAGGGCTGAAAAGCTGAGTTTTGAGCTCCCTGGAGGTTTAAGCCATAATTATTAAAAGTAACAGAAATAAATGCCAGAAACAACTATATGTGTGATTAATGAAGCTGTATAACATATGAGCATTTGTTATGTTTTGATGACAATCCTACTGCTTTTACTTTAAAGGTATAGTGGAGGATGTTCTTTTTCTGAGTGGATCATCAAAATAAGCTGTCCTACTAACCCTCAATCATTCTGGTGATATGTTTTCATAGGGTTGTCCTACTTGCTCGTCGCCATATTCACTTACCGGTGGTGAGGCTGACATAGTGGAAAAATTGTAATCTTCTCTTGAAACAAAGCTTGTATGAGCGATGCAAACAGCAACTTTTAAACAGAGCGTGCACGAGCCCATTTCTCCTCGTGCACGCTCACACGTTTAATAGGTGTTCCCTCTCAGGAGCTGGTTCAGGGTTTTACATGTTCCTGTTTTTTTTTTTTTTTTTTTAAGTAGAGAAAGGAGTTATTTTTAAAAGTTTGTGAAAATTCTCCACTATACCCTTAATTTTATTGATGTGCTTAATTCTAGATTTACTGGATAGAAATAAGATGGGAACTCTTGTGTTTGCTTGGTTGGATCTTCAAATTGACTCTTTTTCATTGAGTTAAAAAATAAATAAATATATTTAAATAAAACTTATTTGAGCTTATATATATTATGTATTATTGTTGTATTGAATAGCTTCAGTAAAGTCTGAAAAAGGAATGTGGGTTTGTTGCATCGTGTAAACAGCAGTGACATACGTCCATGTTTGCTTTTACTCTGTGCTCTGACCTTTTATTACCAAATGAAACCAAGAAGGCCATAAAATGCCAAAAGGCTGAGAGAGCGGAAAGAGTTAGGAGTTCAAGCCTCTGCAGGAAACAGAGGAAAACACATCACTTAATAGGAGCCAGTGCACAAATGACATCTGCAAATATTTTAAATGTTTTCTGCTACGATATGTAGTGAAACCCAACAAAGTCAAAGTGAACAAGTGGATTTCCAGAGTACAGCTGTTGTAATAGCTGCATTTGCTGCTGCTTTTCGCAGTGGTTCCTCGTTAGAATAAATCCCAGCTGTTGCATCACTTCTTTATTTCTCCAGCTGAATCCTTGCTTAATGTTTCATCAGGTGTCATTTAATTTACCTGCTATATCTACCTCACAGAGAGCTTAACGAAGAGCTTTCAGCAGAGGCAAATCCTCCTGGTTACAGCTAATTAAAGGGAACCACTCGTGTCACGGCTTAGACCGTCTCTTGATTCGGAGTTTCAGACCCATCCAAAGTCACAAACTAAGAATCTTCGACAGTTGCTCACCTCTGTCTGAGATCTAACTAATGCCTAGCTTATGCATGGAAAACATGAGAACTGCATCTAAATTTAAAAAAGATTTTCTGTTAGTCTTTTCAGTATTTATTTACTTTTGAATAGAGGCCAAAATAGATGTCAGCAACACAGTTTAACATTTATTTTAGATAATTAGGTAGAAACTTTATTTAAAGTTGAATTTTTAAATATTTAATGAATACAGTATGTAAAGTAAATTGTCCTCAGGAGTCTTTTGTTTTGTCTTTTTTGTCAGATCTTAAAACAAATTTTATATAATAAGCTAAGTAAGTATTAAATCAATTTCATGTATAGCGATTAGTTAGTTTGTGGGAAAAACAGCTTGCGGTCATTTAAAAAACATTACAACTGGATTGCAGTCTAGAATTTTAATAGACCGCAAACGCTTTCTTTTTTTTGGTAACATTCAGAGGTGGACCGACTTGTGTGCTTTGCATTGTTTGGTTAACTCAAGTGCAATTTAAGCCAATTGCTGAATCAGCAAAGCATAACCACAAGTTAGGTTTACTCCAAAATACAATATAAATCTTTTACAAGGTCATAGTTATCAGTTTTTCATATATATTTTTTTGTTTTAGATTACGGAGATTACTACAATGTTTTTTTGTTTTGTTTTTTCTTTGATAAACGTTTGATGGATATCTGTTTTTTATGTGTTTTTCTAATCCATCATAAATGGTTTTGACCTTTGAACTTTCCAGTGGCTATAATTTTTTTCACAGGCTCTATCCGACTGTCTACCCTAATCACTATATAGTGCCCTATATAGCGGTTACACCATTTTAAGAGTGTCAGAAGGTCTAGTGGATGAAAAAGTAGTATACTCTATATTTCCCACAATGCACCATGAAAATAGATATCATCCATGTTCACTATACAAGCAGATATATCCCAGAT
>NW_015151458.1:214011-215162 GCF_000732505.1 Cyprinodon variegatus | reverse complement strand
ACTTCACAGCCTTTCTGCAGGGTTTAAGTTAGAGGAGGTTGTCAGAGCTCAGTTAATCAAAGCAATTAATTGGAAAAAACATTAAAATTTTACCAATAAAACCCAGAGAAACAGTCTACTTTGATATGAGAACCATTATTTTTAACCCAAACACTTCCTAATAAAATAAACAACTCCTCTCCCTTAGACACCTTGTAGCCTGGCAGTTCTGATGCCTGAATCAATGCTTTTATAAGTAAATATATAAAATCATAAATCAATATATGTAAAAGGTAATTAATAGGAGATAGATTTTGTTCCCACCATACTCCTTTATTTCTTACATCAAATCTTTCACTTATAATAAAACAGATAGTTTGGGTGTGAAACTGAAACTAGATTAAGCTGTAGAAAATAAATAGTTTTGATCCCAGTTATTTGATGGTTTCTTTTATTTCTCTCGACTGGTGTTCGTGTTGGTGGGATAGACGACCTGAGAGATGCTGCAAGGAGGGTCATTTCATACCACACGTTCCACTGCTTTATAAATAAATACTGTTTAGGGACAAGATCTCCTGTTACACCAGCTTCACATTCATTTCTGCTTTGTGTCTTTTTTGCAGCAAATCTGTCCAATCAAAAGTGGAAAACATCCTGGTGAGTAACTTTTCTTTGATCTGTGAATAACTTTAATACACTTTTTTTTAATAATCTGATCATTGTGGAAATATAACTAAAAATAATAACGATGCGCATCTTGTTTTTCCTTTTGATGTTGTTCCAATACATCAGTAGCTGTGATTGTTGGAAGTTTACTGGTTTGATCCTCAGCTGTCCCAGTCCACATTCAGTGACTATAACTCTAATTTTACCATCTTAGATTCTTTGCAAGTTCCTATAAAGTTATAAAAATTCTAGGAAGTATGTCCAGCCCTTTATTAGTAGGGACATGGAATGAGGACAATTTGCATGAATATGGATTTCATAACTTTCTCTTTATGCTCTTGACTTCCTGAAAAAAAGAGAGAAGCATCAATTAACAATTGTCTGTTTAAACATGGTATACAAAAGATCCATTCATCCATCCATCATCTATTCCCAATGATCCATCCATCCATCCATCCATCCATCCATCCATCCATCCATCCATCCATCCATCCATCCATCCATCC
>NW_015151458.1:186484-213151 GCF_000732505.1 Cyprinodon variegatus | reverse complement strand
CATCCATCCATCCATCCATCCATCCATCCATCCATCCATCCATCCATCCATCCATCCATCCATCCATCCATCATCTATTACCAATGATCCATCCATCCATCCATCCGTCCATCCATCCATCTTTTTTAAAGTGGGACACAAACTCAGAATTAATCCAAAAGTAACCCAGAAGTAATCTGGAAGTATTTTATTTTAAAACACTACAAAGTAACATGTTTTTAGTTGTCTGTCAGTTTCATTATTATTTTTAGATTATATTATTGAATGAAATGTAGCCATCTGGATATGGCCATTTTAAAGCTACAGTGTGTAATTTTCAGCAACATCTAATGGTCAGACTGCAGTGACATGACCAACTCCTCCCACTGTCTTAAGTCATAAGCCTAGTTAGTTTGGTTATGAAGTCCAAACACTGGTCTGGGATTAATGTCAAACCAACTCAGCTGTTTTTCAATTAGTAACAAATAAACTTAATACAATATTTGAAGTCATATTTACTTGCATCCATCCCACATTATGGCTTTTACCCTGTCATGGATTGAAGCGGGTTCCTGTTCAGAGGATGAACGTCTCGTGAGTGGAGCTGTCCTGGGAGAGGTGTTAACAGCAGAACATTTTGATTCAGCCAGCAGACTGTCCCGCCCCGTAGGACAGCCAGCAGACTGTCCTGTCCCACAGGAGCCTGCATGTCTGTCTGCAGCCTCTTACTGCACTCAGTCTGTGCAGACTGTGGTTTTTTGCATGCACAGCACATCAGTCCCTCCGAGCAGGGACTGATGAACAGCTCACTATACTGCTGTTTTCACTGTCTGTTAAATCTGAGACTTTCAGCTCTTATTGAGATGAAAAAAAACAACAATACAGCCAAGTTGGACATATTAGCAGACAGAGTCAGGACTACAAAAGGCGTAGAAACACCCAAGAAAGATCACAAGTCCATCACATGGCCAAAGCAAACACAGTTACCTCAACAGATGTGTTCTTTTTATTTTACTCTTCAGAATAAAGTGGATGGTTTGTTTACAAGATTAAGTTTTGTTGCATCATAAATTCCCAAATGCTTTCATTGAAAGTCAAGGTCAACAAATTCTGATAATTGAATTTGTCATCTTGTACATTTGCAGCTTTTGTGTCTTTTGAATCTGACTATTTCAGAAACAATCTGGGACTGGTTCTTTAGGGTTGTGTCCTACCCTCTTCAACCAAACAAATATTTGTTAAGTTGTTTCTCATTATCTTCTCTACTACCTTCAGAGGACAGCACAAACAGGCTCTAACCAGAGTAGAAAAAGAAGTGGGAGGCCGCGTTGCACAACTGAGCAAGAAGATAAGTACATTAGAGTCTCTAGTTTGAGAAACAGACGCCTCACAGGTCCCCAACTGGCATCTTCATTAAATAGTACCCGCAGTAGCCTGTTTGTGCTGTCCTCTGAAGGGAGTAGTACACACCGTTGTAGGAAATCTTCAATTTCTTACCAATTTCTAGCATGGAATACCCTTCATTTCTAAGAACAAGAATAGACTGTCGAGTCTCAGATGAAAGTTATTTTTTCTGGTCATTTTGAGCGTTTATTTGACCCCACAAATGTGATGCTCCAGAAACTCAATCTGCTCAAAGGAAGGTCAGTTTTGTAGCTTCTGTAACAAGCTAAACTGTTTTCAGATGTGTGAACATGATTGCACAAGGGTTTTCTAATCATCAATCAGCCTTCTAGTTTAAAGTTATCTTCATTGAAAAGTACAGTGCTTTTCCTTCAAAAATAAGCAATGTGACGCCAAACTTTTGAACGGTAGTGTATATCTATATTTCTTTAAAATAGTCAGTTAAATAGGAGGTAAACAATCTGAGTGCTGAGCTATGGATTCCGCCATACTGGTTTAACTGGGACAGCAGACCAGAACAATTGACAACAGGACATCTGTCATCAGTAGATAAAGCATTTTTGTATTCTGTGCTTCAGTATGTCGCACTATGTCATCTGAATTAAATCACAAATAACTTGGCGCCTTTTTTGAAGATTTGCTCTGCACGTACAAACATACTTGCACCTGTTATTAGATACGGAAACCCCCTGAAGGTCAGTCCCCAAGTGTGACTAAACACTGATATTCCACCGAGCACATCTTTCCCCATGATGACAAAGAATGGAGGTAGCATCATGCTGGGGGAAGTTTTTTTTCATTGAGGAGGGTAAAGTCTGTTCTAAGGATCGTGGTGGAGATTCCCTTTAGGACTAGGACTAGTATCTACTAGGGAATTGTTTAGGTCAAAACATATGCATGTGTTAG
The DNA here is from genome assembly GCF_000732505.1 of Cyprinodon variegatus. NCBI lineage: Eukaryota > Metazoa > Chordata > Actinopteri > Cyprinodontiformes > Cyprinodontidae > Cyprinodon > Cyprinodon variegatus. The sequence goes on along the minus strand of NW_015151458.1, from coordinate 210,862 downwards.
AATAGCCTAGTCAAAGTCTGGACTTATAAAACAAGTTCAACTTTTTAATTTTCATTTCTAAAAATATTGAAAACCAGCTTTACCATTATAATCTACTTTGTATTGGTCTAGCGCATAGAATCCCCCAAAAGACTTACACTGGTTTTTAGTTATAACATCACAAAATATTAAAGATTTCAGGGACTTTGAATGCCACTATATGGCTTTTTCAGTTCAGGTAAAATGATAAATAACTTATTCTTCTTGGGTTAAAGCAGCACATTATAGACTTTTTAATTCTCTTTCTCAAAGAAGGCGAAATATTTATTTTATAACCTTTTACCCTCTTTGTTTTTTATTTCTGCAGCAAGATGTGGAGAAATTCTCAGACATTGAAAAACTCTACCTCTACCTCAAGTTGCCTACTGGTCCCAGCATCAGTCCAGAGAAAATGTGAGACCTCACCTATATGAAAGTGAAAAATAAAATAACCACCTGAGCAATAAAGATTCATGATAATACCACATTGTCTGATTGCAGTAGATCATCCAAAGCAATATAGATGGCTTTAATGAGGTTCAAAGGTTAGTGCAGCTTTGACATTTCTGAATTGGTGACCCGTATCTTTTCTCAGTGACCAGAGTGCCCTGTCATCCAGCCGCACTCAGCAGATGCACGCCTTCAGCTGGATCCGCGATCATCTAGAGGAATACCCGGAGACCTCTCTTCCCAAGCAGGAGGTCTATGATGAATACAAGTAGGTTCAGATGGAGAAAGAGAAAACTTTTGCTATAAAAATCTCTTATTTTATTTCCAAGTTCAAATTTTAGATTTTTTTTAATACCTGTGAAATTCAAAGCACATAGAAAGCAACTAAATCAGAAATTTTTCGAGGATCATCATTGAGGCATTTTTCAGTTTTTCCCTCTTTTTGCGCAAACCCCTGCCAGTGTTTGCGTTGCCTCCTGCCCTACATTACTGCAGGCTAAAGTGTCAGTATAAATAGATGCAGCAGGCATGAGAATCACAGAGCAGCATGTGTTGGTAATATTAGAATGGAAAATCTGAGACCGCCATTGAAAAGCTCTGACAGTCTTACATAACTTTTTTTTTTTTTTTATCTGTTTAACTCCAGCAGAACAAAAATACTGCAGCCTCCAGGAACGTTGGCGCCTTCGGGTCGGGCTGCTAAAAAAAGACTAAAAACATGTAACATGCTTAGTTTTGGTTTGATGCCTGCAAGTTTGGTCCAAATGAAAGGGAATAACATCTGCTTATGGATCACTGATCGATCCAACATCCCCAGGGAACCTTAAATCAAACCTGTGGAGTCTTTGTGTATGTTTTTGAACCTGAATCATCCAGCAGGTTATCACATTGATTCATGCATCTTCATGCTGATAGATGTGTAGTAATACTGACCAGTGGCGATTTCTTATTGAATACTAGGGAGGCTAAACCTCCTCTGTAAATTTTATTGATAAAAAACGTAATGGGTAAAATATGCTTTCTCAAAAATGTAGTCAATAAGCTGCATTAAATATGCACTGATTTCTTTAGTATGTTGCTCATTAATCAGCCATTTATACCGCTCTCGGACATGATCTCCCCTCCGCTCTGTGGAGCAGCGGGACGTTGCCTGGCAGGTTCTATAATAAATCCATGTTGAGGTTTGAGTCTGCATCTATTGAGGTAAGCATCGAGAAAGTAGGGCCCTGATTGGACAAGAAGCTAAAACACATCACTTCCAGTGAGGCTCAGTCTCTTAGGGGGTCTATGGAGGAGGGGCTGCTTGATGCTGATTGCCAAACATACTTAAGGATTATTAAATAACAGTGGTCAGACAGCGAGGAGGTTTTCCTCATGAGTTGAGAGGGAAAAGAAATCATTCAGCCAGGACAGTCATGTTGTGCTGAACTCTTCCCGTGGTTTCTGGAGTATATTATCTCAGAGTGCTTCACAGCAGTTCTTTTCACCCGTTGTAGTGATGTATTTTATGTTTCAACATTTTTTAATGCAGTACGTGAGGTTTGGATTTAATTAACATCAGTAAGCCTCATCTGTTTCAGAGAGCATCAACTGCCTCTGAGTATAAATCTGAAAGTTAATTTCAGCATTTTCAAGATCTGGGTCAGGACAGAAAACACAATATGAGTTTGCAGCAATTTTTACACTTGAAGACTTCTTCCATGTCCTGTTTGTTCTTTCTTCCATGTCACCCTTCCACCCTCAAGTCTCTCCTCCCTGCCTTATCACCTTAGCTGTCAATCTAACTTCTTTTCTACTAAAAAATATCAGGTTAAAGCGGGATTTTCAAACATGGATCAATTGCTAAGAATCGGTATTTGGTGCAGCAGTTCTTTTGGAGTGTGTGGTAACACCATCAAGCTGGGTTAGCGTAGATTATGTCACCAGTGAAACAGAAATCAGGCAAGTAAACAATGGAGAGCAACATGTAAGGAATCCAGGGCATAGTAAGTCTGCTTTATTGTATCGCTCTTTTATCTTTGTTTCGGCTTGTTAGATCAGAAGCGACTGGCGCGGTGTTTCGACATCCTTAGGTTGCGTTAAATGGTGTCACATAATTTAGCGGATGAACTCGGCTCTGGTGTTCCCACAGCATGCCGATCAGAGCTGAGGCGTTATATGTTATGTTATATTTATGCAGCCTTTCTTTCCTACAACAAACTCTCCTGATATATGTATATATATATATATCATTTATTTGATTCGTATGATATGTATAAAAGTGTGCTATAAAAGGCAGCTTTACAAACAGTGAATTTAAGGGTTGATTTGGGATTTTATGTGACATATAAGGCAAATTGATACATATTGTAAAGTGATATAAAAATGATGAACAGCTTTTATTTTTTTTTAAGTAAAACTATGAAAATTATGACATAAATCTGCCCTCGTCAATGTTTAGTTGAACCACCTTTCTCTTTAACTACAGCTACCAATTTTAATGGGTTATCTCTGGACAGCTTTGCATTTCTAGAAACAGAATTTTCTGGACCATTTTTTTGTAAAATAACTCAGGCTCAGTCAAGTTGGGGGCTGCGTGGATGTCTGAAGGACTCATATTTTTATTTTCAGCTACCACATTTTACATGTCAGATAAAATAATACTACATATACTTCAGCGATAGTATCAAGGTGCTACTTTATTGTATTTATTATACTATATCCGTTGGTTGTGCTGTTCTTTTTACATCTGTTTCCAGATGATGAAGCAGACTGAAGATGTTTTATCAATTTCTCCCTTTAATCTCCTGTTTCTTTCATCTTTTCTCCTTTTTCTTGTTTTTTCTTTCCTGTTCCACTTTCTCATTGCATTGTCCATATAATCTGCAATACTCCTTGCATGAATTATAATAAAGCTATTACATGCATAAATCAAGCGGAACACTATGGCGATAGCCGTACTGCTCCACTTGTGAAAGTAAAATCTTTTGGGCTCTTTTTGGCATCAAGACAAATATTCTTATTGCCACATTGCCAGATAGGACACTGAGAACAACAAAAAAAATGTAATACAAACATGGTAGCTGAAATACATTGAGGTTGCGATTAAAAACAAAAAAAAAATTATATTTCAATTGTTTTTTTTTCTGTGTTTCAGGAGCTTCTGTGACAATCTCAACTACCACCCACTGAGTGCTGCAGACTTCGGGAAAATGATGAAAAATGTCTTCCCCAACATGAAGGCGCGACGCCTTGGCATGAGAGGGAAATCTAAATATCCTTTACTGGAATGGACTGTACTCTACCAGTCAGGCCCATGACTGTATATGTGTGTGTGTGTGTGTCTGGACCATCTGCTGCAGCAGTTCATAAGCTCTCTAAATATAGACTTGAAATGAAATGAAGCCCCCCACCCCCCGCCTCAAAGGCACAAGCAGAATACAGAGACCCCCGGGGGGGTGGGGGGGTTTCTCTGTGATCTTGACCTTCATGCGTACTCATGCCTGCTAAGCTTGTGACGTCAAGCTGCTGTTTGGTTTGTGTTCATGACCTTCATTGAGGTTGATATCATTATCTCTGAGGATGGTGGGGTCATATATCTTAAATGTTCGTCAAGTGTTTAAAAGAAAGATGTGGGGAAGCAGAGGGGGGTCTGCCTGTTAGCTAAAACCTTCTGAAATGGGTTGTATGAACACTGAGCCCTTATTGAAAACCAAAGATTTTAGTGTTGGCAATCAAAGGTGCTTCATTAAAATTAACAGGTTATTTTTATATGAGGAAAATATATCAAATTAATAAATCAAGTTTAATTTGAAAAGTATTCTGATTCACCAAAAAAATATTTTTGTAAAATCATTTTTGTATTTGTAATGACTTAGGGGTCATATTTACTAGACTTGCTCCCCTATTTTTTTTTTTTTTTTTGTGTTGCTGAAATGAAAAAGTGACTACAAATTAGGTTTTTTTATTATTATTATTGTGCTGCAGTGGGTAGCACTGCTGTCTTGCAGCAAGAAGGTTCTGGGTTCCATTTCTGGCCCGGGGTCTTTCTGCATGGAGTTTGCATGTTCTTCCTCAGCATGCGGAGGTTCTCTCTGGGTTACTCCGGCTTCCTCCCAGTCTAAAAACATGACTGTTAGGTGAATTTGCTTCTCTAAATTCTCCTTAGGTGTGAGTGTATGCGTGAATGGTTGTTTGTCCTGTATGTCTAAATGTTGCCCAGCGATGGACTGGTGACCCGTCCAGGGTGTTCCCCGCCTCTCGCCCATAGACAGCTGGAGAAAGGCACCCAGCACCCCTTGCAACCCCACTTGGGATAAATGTGACGGAAAATGGATGGATGGATGGATTATTATTATATGCCTAAAATTTATAATGCAAGAAAGACATTAAGTCCTTATTTTTGCAGTTCACAGAAAACCTTTAAATTTGCCCAAATTTGAGGCACATGATTAGTATTACAGCTCCTGTGTCCAACCTTTCAATGCTTGTTCTGGTAAACAGCTCAGAGGGCAGCATTGTTTGCACAGGACTGACATATTTGTAGGATTGTACCTGAATAGAATCTTAATGGAGGTTAATGCAATGCAAATCCTGGCCTTTTCCTCAAGATGTGATTAAATCTGCATCTTTGTGTTGCTTTTTCTGTCATACTTTAAAACCTTCAAACTACTTGCATGGTTCTTTCATTTAATGTCCTGCAGGTATCAAGTGAGGGTGGTTTGTTTTTTTCTATAAAGCATATGCTCCATGCTGAATGTCTTTCTAGTTCCTGTGGGCTGATTTAACCAAAGAAGTGTTATTTTCAAGAGTTGCAAAACCAGTATACTAAAGAATTTACTGAAATGATGAGTTCCGATCATGATTTTAAACTAAAATCATTTTATTATGCCGCCCAAAACATAACACCTACTGGAGGGATGAATAAATCAAATTGCAAGCCTGTTAATAAGTCTGTAAAAGGTTGGAGCATAAAAAAAACAATCTCCTTGCAATGTTGCAACATTTCAACAATCAAAAATGACAAACGCTACATTTAAACTCCAAACTACTAAAGGTTTGTGTTTATAAAAACTGCTAAAAATCAGGTGCATGCACAGGTTTTAAATTGAGCAGAACAGCGGGTGCAAAACTTTAGTCCTGTTTACTAATAGGCAGAGCATTTGCTGATTAGCAGAAAATTCAAACTACTGGGATCAACATAAGCAAATGTCTTTTATCTGGGATTTGTCAAACCATAAAGAGAATGCAATTGTAGCTTCTGCATCTATATTAGACATGCTTGAAAGGTGCAAACCTGCACCCAATAACATCTGAGGTTATTTTGGCTATAAGAGGAATAGAATGTGGCTTTTGCCTGTCAATATCATGTGGATTGGCAGAATTCTGTTGTGGTGTCAGATTTATTGTGGAGGTAACGGGCAGTGGGGGTTTTGCGTTGCATTGCATGGTGTACTTTTAATTCGGTTTTTTTCTACGGGTTATCTTATGAAATAAAAAAGCTTCTGTAATGGCTGCTCTTCACATAGCTGTGGTGCTGAAACCAACAATCTGCAGCAGCCTGCATACCTTTCTTGTTATTTAGGTAATACGTTAGGAATGATGATCATTGGTAAGAGATAACAGAACGAAAGTTTGATCTTTTGATTTGTTGTAAACCTGTTCTGAATCTTGCTCTGTGAGCTTCTGCTTTCAAATCAACCTTTTTTTTTACTTTCAAAACTAAAAACTTTTAACAGTCATACTAAAAATCCTACATGCCAGTCTGTCGCAGTCCTGTCGGGAATTACAGCTGCCGAATTGACTGCACTCTGATCTCAGAAAGCCTCATTTATACAGGGCTGTTTGCTTCACTTCCAAATCTCTTATCAATTGCTCACATAATTTTAGCAGACCATCATGCCCACTCATTACACCTGCAATGTTTGTCTGCTAAAGCAATTTACTGTTCCTTGATTTGCATCTTTATATATCAGGCCTGCAGTGTCAAATGCAAATCATCCTAAACAACACAATCCTTGAGGTAAAGCATGGTGATAGCTGTGACATGCGGATGTTATGACGCTCAAAAGATATGTCTTTAGGTACTCCTTTAAATAAAGTAGCAGAAAGTTTATGTATGATATCTCTTTTAACTGTTATATTGACCTTAACACTGGCTTACATACTGCTACAGTGGACTGAGAAAGAGGCCGTTTGTCCACATGCCATCTTTGCCCACCATGGACGTCCATAAATCAGCAGATGGAGTGAGAAAAACTGACTTTTTTTTTCTCTATTTTTAGCACTCAATAATTCTCTATTTAATTTGTGATTGCTGTATATCTCTCACTGATTTGTGATGCTACAGTGTGACACCCTGGATTCCCCGTGCCATGTTAGCGGCATCAAGGAGGAGGTGCGATTTGCAGCCTGTGATCTCGTATGTGAATGGGCTCAGAAAGTGCTGAAGCGCCAGTTCGATACGGTGGAAGACTTGGCTCGCTTTCTAATCGACAGCCATTACATCAGCAACAAGTCTCTGGCAGCTCTCACTTTAATGACAGGAGCAGCAGCTGATAAGCAAGGTAAAGTTACTTAAGCGTCAGTGGTGACATCTTGTGGCAAAGGCCCGTTACTGCATCTATTGCTTTTCTGCATTAGTTTTAATTAGGCAATTAAGATGTGAACTATTTGCACAAAAAATACATTAAAATATATTTAGTCTGCACACATTTTTCATTTTATAACAACTGTGATGAAAAAATGTGCTCAAAAGATCAAAACAAAAGATAATGTCCTGGGGTTACCCTAACAAGGATGTTTTTAATTTGAACTACACCTGGTAAAGGGTCTAGTAAGTAAAAAAGATTGTCTTTTGTTTTACATGAAATGTATCTTTAATTCCCTTGTTTTTGTCCAGAGGTCAACCCACAGCAGACCGTCTCAGGCTTTGCACCCACAGCCGAGGCTCAGGCATTTCAGCCTCAGGGGAAAATGTTTTCACCAACATCCTCTGATGCAAAGCAGCAGCTGCAGAGGAAGATCCAGAGGAAGCAGCAGGAGCAAAAGCTGCATTCCCCTTTACTTGGAGAAGAAACGGCAAAGAGGACACTTGATGCTGTGGCTTGTGCTAGCCCCAACCCTGCATCGCCACAGCAGACCATAGGCATTGTGGTCGCGACTGTCCCTAGTCCCATCACGGTAATAAAGTACATGTGTCTCTATGTTTTGTAAACTTAACTGTGGTGAAAACAATATAGTTTGAAGTTGAAAAGATCTTTTGCACATTAATTAGACGTTTTGCAATACATGCATAAAGAACTATTTATATTTGCAGAGGTTGAAAATAGAAATTAAAGACGCTTTTATGTTATTTTACATAATTGAATTATTGTTTATCATTGAGCTATATTTACATGTTTACTTCAACCTTAGTGTTGTCTATTGTTCTTTCCCCTATTGTTCTATTTTTGTGTCAAATATTCTTATGGGTGGGTAATTATGCTCAGAATACTGAGTATATAAATTCCTGGATTCACAAGAAACGAACGTTGTTTAACTAAAACAGGCATTAATATACTCTCAACCACGAAAGTGTACTATTGCATCACTAAATCTTCAATATGAAATATTTGACAGTATTTTACTTTATATTCACAACTTGATTATGAATTTAAAGATGGCTTTCATTATCCAAATGTGCACTTGTTTTCTAAAACATGCATGAGTAAAACAGTCAATAACCACAAATAAAACTAAAGAAAACTATTTATCAATGGTTTTCAAAGTATCCGTACCCCCATTTTTTTTAAATTATTCAGTTTTCTTTACATTATTTAATTTAACTACACTTTTACTTCACATATAATTGGATGCATGTTGTTATTTGCTAATCGCTCAAGCTCAGACTGGATGGAGAGATTCTAGCCTCATATCCAGCAGGATGTTTAGATTCATCCTCCTGCTGGAAGGAGAGCCCCAAGTCTCCATTGCCAGTATCACTGCTGCCACCCTCTGTTTTAGAGGGGAACTGCTTGTGAATTATGCCTACATGGGATCACTTAGTAGGAATGGCCACAGGGGTGGACAATAATTGGCCGGCACCCCTATCTAGCTCCACCCCTCAATAACCGTTATCTTAAAGGTAGTTTAAAAAAATGGTTAAAAAAAAGTCATCATTAAATAAATTAATTGAATCCAGTCATTAATTTATTCTGTAAATAAAATAGCTCATATCTGTGATACATGTGTACAGCTTTGGCAGAAGTAATTCTGTCTTTATATTCAAGTAAGATTTCCTCCAAGATTGCCTGTTTTTTTTTGTTTTTTTTACCGCTCCTCATCTTCCTATTTTATCTGAACACCTTTTTTTACTGAAAAAAAGCTTTGACACAGCATGATGCTTGTGGTGCATGATGGTATGTTTAGTATATGTGTGCTAGTCTTTATCTGCACAGCATTTTGCATGAAGGTAAATTTCTTAGTTATTAAATGTATTTAATTTAGGAGTTCATAGTGACTTGAGCAGCCCCTTTGGGTCATAGACGTGTACTAAAACTTCTCTTGGGTTTCTCACTTGTTGATGCATGACAAACAGTTTCTATGACCTGAGCAGAGGATCTCTGCAGCTCCTCCAGTCATCTTCATGACTGATTCTGAAATTTATAGTATCCTTTAATTTAATAATTTGTTATGCTGGATTTTATTTGGCGGTATCAGAGTAAAACATGAAATTAATAAGATGCACTTTCCAGCTTATGAAAAAAAGTATTATTCAATATTGTTTGGTATTAAATTTAGTATTAAGGACGCTTTTAATTTCACTTGATGGTGATGGACTTACCAAAAAAAGTATGTTATTGTGATTTTTGTGTGTGTGTGTGTGTTTTAGATGCAGAAGAGTGGGCAGTTGATGTCACCGGGTTCTGTGGGAACAGCAGAGAGCAAAGTTCTACCCATTAACTTTCAGATGATGTCCCAGCCAGTTCAGGTAGTGAACCAAAGCCACAAACCCGCCCGGAGTAATCATACCAGCCCGGCCGGGGAGCGGCCAGTTCGACAGCGCTATGCGCAAATCCTGCCAAAGCCCTCTGCCACCACCGACATCACCATGCGCTCGCCCTCCACTATGATCATTGCCAACAGCCCCATTAAGACGATGATGACAACCTGTCAGCTCAGCCCTGTTAGCTTGGTCAAGATGACAGCCATATCCCTGGCACCTAACAGCGGCGAGACTACGTCCCTCACAAACACCATGCTGCGACCAGCGTCTGCAGGTGTCTCTTCTGCAGCCGCGGCAGACTTCAGCTCCAACCAGAACACACGGAGTGCTTCTGCTGTGCCCGTTTTGGCTCCGGTAACCGGGCTGGAGCAAAGTGTTGACATGCAAAGTGTGGATGTGGAAATGGAAGTTGAAGCAATACATATGAACAGCCAAATGCAGAATCCCAGCAGTCACATTTCAACCCAAGAGGGAGTGACAATCAGAGCCGGAGGGTCTGTGCAGAGAGCGGCTAGCGTGCCCATACCACAGACCAAAGGCTTCCTATGCGGCGAAGAAACGCTGGGTACCAGATACAAAGGAAGCTCCTCATCTGGTGCCAGTACTGCAGTCAAAACTAGCAGTAATAGCCCTAATAAGGCAAGCACTTTGCACTTAACCTCTTCTGATTTAAACACCAGCACTCTGTCTACTGTAAACAATAGCAGATTATCATCCTGTGGAGAAGGCTCCCAGGCAGGGGAAGCATTCTTGTCAACAAAGAGCTTCAGAAAACGCTCAGGCCTCAGTCCAGACCTCTCGCCAGTAAAAAGGGCTTTCATGTCCCAGCAGCCTGCAGAGGGCACTGCTTATGCTCCATGCCAGGGAACCTCAGATAGATCAGAAAGCGCACCAGCCTCAAGAGAGCTAGAGATGAAAATGACCTCTGTCTTCCCCACTCAGGTCCATCAATGTTCTCCTTCTCTCTTCGACCGTGTTGCCAAAACACATAACTCAATGCAAAGGAAAAACACTCCTACTGTTATGGAAACCGGCATTGCAGTCAGTGACACATCCATGCAGGGGCAGACAGTCGGTAGCGTGCACAATATGGCCGGTACACCTGGGTATCAGAATCCTGCAGGAGTCTTTGAGGGATCTCATCAGTCCAGTCCGGCTGCAAACTGCCTGCAGTTCATTAATCAAGCAGCCTCTAATCCGCTCCAGATGCAGGAACATATGGATTACTTTTCCTTTGATGATGATGTGACCCAGGACAGCATTGTGGAGGAACTGGTTCAGATGGAGGAGCAGATGAAACTTAAACGGCTGCAAGAGCTCGGAACCGGCTGCTCGCTGCAGGGCCAACCCATCATGACGCCAAGAAATGTTACTACCACCAACCAGACCATGAGTGGTTTTTATCGAGCCCCAAACAACAGCGGAAACCTCATCCACACACCCACACCCACTTCAGAGCTGATTGGTGGAGCTCAGAGCCTGACAGGAGACAGCCCCTGCTCCCGGATGGCCTCCACCACCCCAGTGGACAGCGCTCTGGGCAGCAGCCGCCACACTCCCATCGGCACTCCACACTCCAACTGCAGCAGCACCGTCCCTCCCAGTCCAGTGGAGTGCAGGAACCCGTTCGCATTCACACCTATCAACTCCAGCATGACGTCTTTCCAAGACAGCAGCCCTGTCTCCATTAGTCCTGTGAAACCAATGCAGAGGCCAACAGCCACCCACCCTGACAAGGCCAGGCTGGAATGGATGAACAGCAGCTACAGCAGCAACAGCGGCAACAGTGGCAACAGCGGCGGAGGCTCAAGCAAATCCAGTGGTGGGATGGGAATCCTCAGCAGCTACAGAGGCCTGACAGATGAGCCTTTCCAGAAGCCCCATGCCTTTGCCGTTCCTCACGCACGCCACCACGACAGCCACTGTGGCCGCTTGACTCCCATTTCCCCTGTGCAGCAACAAGTCACCAATATGAGCAGGCAGGAGGGTTTCGCCGTGCCAGCCCCTTTGGATAACAAAAGCGGCAACACATCGGCTGCAACGTATCGATGCCGCAGCGTTAGCCCAGCCGTGCATCAGAGGAATCTCAGTTTGAACGTAGGAGGTAATGCCCCCATTAACGTCCCCCGCTCTGTGGTATCTCCCTTTAGTTCTCCAGTAACCCCCGAGGTATTAAACATCTTCACCAACAGCAAAGGAAACCTGGGGGTCAGCAGCATGGCGCAGAGGAGCCGCTCTGTGCCACTCAACATCATGATGCAAACCGAAGTGCAGCAATGCACCAACATTGGCAGCATCCTTTTGAGCAAGATGGAAGGGGACCAAGATGAGGCTCTGCGAGGTTTGGGCATCCATAACCTACCCTCCACCTACACTGCACGGATGAATCTGACCCAGATGCTGGAGTCTAAGTTCAGCCAACCAGGCAGTGAGAACCACCTTAGCCTGATGCCTTCTGACTCCGCCAGCTCACAGCGGTCAGGGTACCTCATAGAAAACACTGTTAATGAACAAATGAGTCTCTCAGCAGGCAACAACCAAACTCAACCAGCCTCTGCAGAGCACCACCACCAGCAGGCTCAGTCTGTAATGTTAGCTTTGAGCTCACGGCAGCAGGAAGAGCTGCAACAACAGCAGCATTTAGACTTTAGGAGCACGCAACAGCACCTCCTGACAGGTCCCATCATGGAGGAGTCAGAGCTCGCCGCGGGTGGGGCTGATTTCCCTTGCGAAATCAGAATGACATCAGAGCTTTCTGGGAGCATGAATGACCTGAACGCGCTGGACACAAACCTGCTGTTTGACCCCAGCCAGCAGCAGAGCAGGTTCCACAGCTCTGCAGCAGAGGAGATGAACGAGCAGCTGTTCCAGCAAATCAGCGAGGCGCCTCATTCAGGTGGGCTGGACTGGTTGGAAAGCAAAGATCACCCAGCTGTTGGGCTGATGGGCTGAATACTGAGAATTTTTTTCAATTTTAACTGTTGTAGCAGAGTGTTTTTCATGTATTTATGAGGTATTTACAGCCTAACTCTAATATACTTATGTAACTGAGGACATACTGGAAGTTTGTCAAGTTAAAGTGCCAGGCTGAGCTGACAATGCTGCAACACTATGTAAAAATGAGTAAAATGCTGGTCATTTCCCTTTAAACACATAATAAATAGTCACCTCCTGTTTAACCTTAATCGTTTCTAACAAGCAGACAAAGCAAAAAAAAACAAAACCTCAGTCGCTATTCTATATTTCTCTCCATAAAAGTTACATCATGGTATTAATCATTTAAAACTTTGACTATATATAAAAATCATTATATAAATAAAACTATAACCACTTATTTAATACTAATATATATAATAACAGATCTGTGTTTCATAGACTTTTAGGAAGGGATAAATCTCAACTCTTTACTTAGATATTAACCAAACTAACCTTAAGTTGTGTAAAGGATTACACTTATGTTTGGCCATGAGAGCCCAAGTTGTCAAGTTAGTTCCCATGTGGGTTTAAAAAAATGCCAAAATAATTACGTTTTTACATTTTTTTTTTATCTGCTCAATAACAAACTAACAATTCCATATTTGAACTAATAAAAGAGTGAAATGCTTATTGTGGAAAAGAGAAGTGAATCATTGTAGATCCAAAATATGAAAAGCATCATAACCAACATATATGCCATTTCATTATCTTTTTAAAAGGCAAAGTTCACTACAGAGTTAAGGTTTTTGGATGTTTATTTTCCACAAAATTAGCATAAATTAAAAAACTATGTTTTTTTGTTTAAGGTTGCTTTTGTCTGTGCCAGTAAAGCCTGTACACTGTGCACACCTAAGTGTATACATGATGATTGATATATTTATCCAAATTCATCCATTAACTGTAAATCTATCCATCCATCCCTTTTCCGTCACACTTATCCCAAGCGAGGTGGCGAGGGGTGCTGGGGCCTATCTCCAGCTGTCAATGGGCGAGAGGCGGGGTACACCCTGGACAGGTCACCAGTCCATCGCAGGGCAACACAGAGACAAACAACCATTCACACGCACACACACTCACAGCTAAGGAGAATTTAGAGAAGCCAATTAATCTAACAGTCCTGTTTTTGGACTGTGGGAGGAAGCTGGAGTACCCGGAGAGAACCCATACATGCACAGGGAGAACATGCAAACTCCATGCAAAAAGACCCCGGGTCAGGAATCGAACCCGGAACCTTCTTGCTTCAAGGCAGCAGTGCTACCCACTGCTGTAAATCTAATCAATATATATTCATGGGACTGATATTTGTCTTCATGTTAATTTGATCGTATACAGAAATATCTCTTGGCCACAGTTATTGGCCCTCCTAGTAAAAGTCTTGAAATACATTTTAAGGTAAATCATATAAAAAAATTATTCAGTATGGGAAAAAATTTTCAAAAAAATTGGTGATTTAAAAAAAAACGACCACCGTGAAAATCTTCGAAATAAATGTAACTGAAGCATTTTTGATGTTATTGATATTTACTATTGATAACCTTATTTATTTATTTTATTCATAATTTCTGTTAATGTCTCTTTCCTTTAGCCACTGCCCAATTGGCTAGAATATGATGGATTTTTATTTAATATTTCACTTTCTCACCAGCAACATAAAGGGGAATTGTTTCTCTAGTTTCTCTTTCAAAATAACCTGCATCTAAGCTGGGCTATGTTGCAACATAAACTTTTAAATACTGGGACATGAATAAGTGGTAAAGATATGTCCTCTCTGCTTGCTTCAATATAAGGGATATATTGTAGAAGACGAAGTGATTTCCTTGTGGAGGAAGGAGATTCAGACAGTAAGGGATACCAACTACTGTGCCACTATTTGTTAAATATCATTTCTTAACATTGATTTAAATAATTTTTCTTAGAGATTTACTTTTTATCTCATTTTTACAAGGAGGCCATTAAATTTGATCAGCACTTTGTAGAAGCCATTTTAACACAACATAAAAAGGAGGTGAAATATGAAAATGTTCAAGCTTTGAAAGCCAATTCAGTGTTATTTTTTATTACCTCAAGGATCTTGGCAGATTTAGTGCTTTATCTCTTCATATTCAGAGGTCACCCCAACAAGTTGTTACAACTTACTCTCAGATTTGGTAAATTTCTTAACACCAGATACCCTTCCTGGTACAACCAGGATTTGAACTTGTGTCCTTTACATTACAGACAAAGATTTAAAACCCTTTATTTCTTACAGCAATTAATTAGTAAAAAAAAAAAAAACTTCCTTCATGTAATCTCGGTCAAGAATACAGATGGAAGAAGGGAGGACCTTCGTAAAATGAATACAGTCATTGTTTGGCTGTATCATCCACCTGCAGGGTCCGCTTTAAACCACAAGGGTTCTTCCACTAAACCTGCACTCAAAATAAAAAAAAAATGTTTTGCAAAAAAGCTGCTTTACTTAAGCCCATTGAATGGGTTGTTTTTGCACTGTGCTAAAAATGATCATGAAGCGTGATTCTGATTTCTTTTGTTTATTTTTTTGCAGATTTCTCACTTTCAAGTAGCTTTATTTTACTTTGACCATACTTATATACTTATTATTTATTTTATACCACTGCATGCCCAAGACATATTATATAGATTTATAATCATAAAACAAGCTACCTGCGGTAAAATCCCAGTTTTTTTTAAATGTTTTTTTAGGTGGAAGAAATTGTTTAATCCCAATTCGGCTACAATGACTTCTGATTGCTACAAACACGTAAGATTAGGATTAAATGGAGTGTTAAGAATAAAAGAGTGGTTTAAGGAATCCATACCTTTGTAGCACTGAAAGCTTTAGGATGTATTGAAAAAAAAGTCTTCACCTTTACATCATTAATATGAGCTGTTAGAGGAGGGGAAAAAAACCTAAAGCAGCTTTGAATGGATTTTAGTTTCTATAGGCTGGAGTGTGTAATAAACCTGTGGATACAGCGCTGACAATCTGTTCTGCTTTACATTAAAAAGAACAAATCACTGTGTTTGGACAGGAAGGTAAAACGTTACTCCCTGTCCAAAGGAGTCACCTAAATGTGAAAGCTAAAGAAGTTCTGACTCTAAAGATTCGCCCGAGGGTATCTTAGCCTTATGTCCATACCAAAGATGTCTGCTTTAGCAACATGCACTGTGACCACGGGTGTTACGTTATTTATTCGCTGTGTGATAACAGCTAAAAGGCATGTATCTGCACTTTGAAGATACGATGAAAAGTGAAAATCTTGTGACGTTTACAGCACTGGAAAGACGGTTTGTCTCTAAAATTGAGGGTTTTTTTTTTTTTTTTGGAAAAATATCTTTGTTTACTACCTTTGATGCTTTTGTTTAAACAGCGGGTACATGTTTTATATAGAAGGAAATATCCCAAAGGCATCTTATTGATCAACTGTTTATTTGTATTGGTAATTTTCTGATCTGACACTTCTGCTGTGTTTTTGTGCAGACTGGAATGTTGGTCAGTTCTGGATATTTTATTGTTATTTCTGTAATGTGTGTTGTTTGAATAGAAGAACTAAACCATGCTGCATATTCATAATTATTTAAGTGGTGTTTTATATTACTAACCTAACACTGCCGCAGTACGGTCCGTCAGTACTTCTCCTGTTGAATTTCCTTGTAGATGGGTCCTTTCTCTTTAGATTTTGAGCTAAATGGAGCTTCAGAAAATATTTGCACTTGTGTAATAATTATCTGCTCAAAGAATAATGTCTGGATACATTAAAAGTGCAGTGATTTGAAACCTTGCTGATAATATTTAACTGCTGAAAAGCAGACTTTATATTTGTGGTGTGATTCCCTCCCAGTTTTATTTTTTTTTTTAACTGTGTGATCTTTGGCACTAATATTTAACGAAGATCTTACCCTTCCTCTTTTAAGTGGTGCTGAGCTAGTTTCCCTCCACTGTTATTTTGCTGTGAACTTTTTGCATTTTAGATATTGCTTTTACAAGAGGAAGTGCTTGTTGATGCATTTTTTAAACACTTTTTAAAAAGAATAAACATTTTTAAGTACAAAACTGAAGACTGAAGGCTTTTTATTTTTATGTGAAGGAAGAAAATGAAGGAGATTCTGAAATCTGAAATCCCCTCCAAAAAACTACAATAAATTTAGATAGATGCATTCTTGGCATGAGGAGAATTATTATTGCAAAACGTTTGTGTTTACAAAGCAGCACATTTTCCAGGGCGCAAATTATTAATGTAATACCCTTTCATTGTTTTTCACACTTTCTAAATGTCACTTGAAATAAAGGAGGAAACTCCACACAAGGGTCATAATTTGGCGAAAAATATTTAGTAAAAGCCAGATATATGTATTTGGATGGCACATTTAAGCAACAGTACAATTAAAAGTGCTTGCCAAGATTAACATAAGAAAACACATACTATAGCAAAATTCATCATTTTCCTACACACAGGGTCGCCAGGGGTGCTGGTGCCTATCTCCAGCTGTGTACGGGTGAGAGGCGGGGTACATCCTGGGCAGGTCGCCAGTCCATCGCAGGGCACAATAGCAAAATGCATTGGCATAAAATAGGAAATTAGAGAAAAGTTGCAATACATACCATACCAAATGTATTTATAAAGCACTTAAAGCGCCCAACAGGACCAAAATGTTACACACAATCATAAAAACAATAAAGTTATAGTGAAAAGCAATAATAAAAGAAACACAGTAAGACAAAGTCAACATCTCAGATTGTGTTAAAAGCCAAGGAAAAGAAATAGGTCTTAAGAAGAGATTTCAAGTTAGAAAGTGAAGAGTCCTGCCTAGTGGGCAAGGGAAAGTCATTCCACAGCTTAGGGGCAGCAACAGAAAAGGCCAGAGTACAGAATAAAATACATGATGTTTAAGCTAATATTTTAAATAGAACAGTCAAATTAACTCTCTGTTTTTAGTTCTGGTTTTAAAGATAAATGTAGACTTGATCCAGAAGACATATGAGAGCTGGGTGGTTGATAATCTCATATAAGTAATTTAAAGTCTGTGCACTGAGATATGGAGCGCCGGATTTAAGATTTCAGCGTTGGAATAATGTACTCCACTTACTTAGTTTTGGTGAGAATGCAGACGGTATCATTCTGGATCAGCTGCAGCTGTCTAATCGACGTTTTAGGCAAACATGCGAAGACACAGTAATGATGGAGCAGTAAGACAAACACATTGGTTAGTTTTGAGATCCTGCAAAGACGTTAGTCCTTCCTTGAGATGTTCCTTAGACTCGAACTTCGAGTCTGATTGCTGGTTTCTAGTCATATTAACTGAAGCTGTGTGCTAACCTTTAAAAGCTCTTCCTTTTGTCCATAAATGATAACTTTAGTTTTTGTTATTCAACTGTAAAAAAAAAAATAGCACACCAATGCATTGATGTCTTCTAATCATTTACCCAACACTTGACTTTTCGTCAACTTTGACGTAAAGTTACATACTGACACAAAAACATTCCTGTGTAAGGTTCAAACCAGTCAATAAAGGCATAATAAAATGTGAGATGAGTAATGGAACAGATCAATGGTGAAATGGTTTGGATGGATGATTGGAAAAGTGAACAAGAGTTTACAAAAAAAAACAGGGATGTAACAAAAGTATTACTCATGTTGGGAAGCCGCCCACCAGAGAGGGAGAGTAAAACAGTATTGCAGGAACAGGCTTTATGAGCTACTGCCACTCCCACCTCTCAGGTAGATCTTTATTGATCTAATCCAAGGCTGTAGGAAGGGTAACTAAAGCAATGAAATTAGGCAATCACATCCTTCACTTATTTAGCATAGGTCCATTTAGTTGCAAAACATCTAGATAAGGCAATATTTTCCATATGTAGTCAATGCAAAACATTTTTTTCTTTAACCATTAAGTTAAATGAATGGAAAATAACCAAGATAATAAAGTTTAGCTAACATTAAATTGTACTTTAGCAACAAGAAGATGATCTCCAGTTGAAGACAAAATCTTGTGAAAGTTATAAAATGTAATAAGAATTTCTGGGGGTTTTTTCTCCATGTGAGTCTGAAAAGCATTAACTTATTTTAATGGGGTTTTATGTGATAGACCGACACAATATATATAATAACTTTGAAGTGGATGGCTTCAAACTTACTTAACTACTGCCTTTATACACTCACCGGCCACTTTATTAGGTACACCTGTCCAACTGCTCGTTAACACTTAANTCAAATCCTTTTATCTGTAAATACAGTGAAAGGTGACTCTGTATTTTTCTTCTTTTTAGGTTGTACATATAAAGGCCACTCCTTAGCCTAGGGTTTTTATTTTTGCAATTTTTAGTTTCAGTGATCAATTCTTAAAACAAAAGTGGTCTCAAAATATCAATTTGGGCCCGCCTTGGAAATCTCCAGCCGTTGACCCTTTGACCTGTCGCTGACTAGCCGTCACTATCCTCTCTGCGTTAGTTTTTCTGCTGGTACCTAAACATCACCAATGTTCATATATCATAAAGTTAAAAAGCCAGAGCTGCTCCAAACATTGTTAGAGTTCACCAGCAGCCCACAGTTGCTACTGTTGTTTAGAAAACAGACATTTTCCATAAAACGCAAATCACAAAAGGTACCTGAAGGCCAAATATTCTCCTGCAGCAACAGTAGTGTTTATCCAAAGTGACATTAGATACAAATTGGTACTTTGTACATTTTAAAGTCAGTGTGGCAGCCCTTTCTTTATTTTAAATGTTTTTTTCCTCAATAACAAGCACGGGCTTGCTAAATTTATGTTTATTGACAAAGACATAAATATAATTTACTATTTTAGATCCAACGAACAATATATACTTCTTTATATCCATGTACTGAGTCTTATGAAAAGCGTTATCGTTCTTCAGTTAAAGGGATACTACACATATCTTCTGTTATACAGCAGAATTGGGGATCCTATTTTCTTGTGTTCATACCAAAATATGACTCCTTTAACTGCAGGTATTCTATTAAGTCATTTTATAACAATTCAACTGTCTGTGGCATTCTGTAAACTTGCTTACTCTGTGGGGAAATGAAACTTCCTTGACAAGCTGAAGCTGTCAAACTTCATGAAGGGTTCCCATTTATGAAGGAGGAGTAATGTGCAATTATTTAGAAAACACAGGCGTTAAGGACAATGACAACCTCCTCAGCAGCTGCCCTTATTTCGCATTTTCACCTCAAAAATAATACGTTGAGTCCATAACGGTATTGCTCAGCAGTGTTAAAGGAAAAAAAGATACATTTTCATTTGTTTGACAACAGCATACTGTATACTGATGCAATAGAGGAATCAGGTACTTACCTGTTACCCTAGTACTTTTCCATTCTGTAAACTGTCTGCTCTTATATGAACACTGTTGCCTCGCAATATGATGTTTCTCTGAATGCCTACTGCAGCCTTACTGCATAGAGTTGCATGTATTCCCTCTGCATGAGTTGTGTTTGTGTCTGTGGGTTGACCTCTGACCTATGGGAACCTACTGGAGCAAATCTAAAACTAGGGATTGCTGTCAGACAAAATCTATTGATTTTCTTTAAAGTGTATCTTTAACTGTCTGACAGTGTTACCGCGATGTTCATACTGCCTCAGAAAGAGTGCAGCAACTATGAGTCAAAGAGATTTATGATGTGAAAAAGAAGAGCTTCTTGAAAAGATGCAGTTCAATCAACACAATGTAATTTTAATGTATATTATTCAGTATATGATTTTTTTTTCTAAATAAAATTTCACAAACTGTTAATTCTAGGGAAAAATATACATAAAATCCTCCAATAATGGTGGAAATGTAACAACAAAGAAAAAGACTGTCTCATCAAAGTGCCTTGGGATGACATGTGTTGTGAATATGATACACAAATGGATCTTAGTAAGCTCTTAGAGGATCAATCCAAAAGAGAATATCTGATTCCCTCCAGACAGGCAGAAACCATGTTGGTTAGATGCATATTGACAAGAAGTGGATTCTATCTCTAATCTCCTATTCTGCATTCATTGTTAGTTCAATCTATTACTTTGTGCTCTCTGCTTTTTCTCATAGTAGCTAACTGGATGTGCTTTCTTTCATCCTCTGACATGGGAGCTGGCTCGGAGCCTGTCTGCCTGGCTGTGCGTTTCCTGGACGAGGCCACCTGTGGAGCTGGTTGAAATTTGCCTTTTGTATCTCTGCTTCTGTCTCCTTGAACCCCAGTCACCTCGGCAGATGGCCGCTCACACTGAGCCTGGTTCTGCTGGAGGTTTGTTCCTGTTAAAAGGGAGTTTTTTCTCTCCACTGTCGCTACAAGCATGCTTAATGTGAGGGATTGCTGAAGAGTCAGTGAGTTGGTGCAATCAGCTGGTTTTCCTTAGATAGAAAATTTAAAACAATCTGGCTGTATGATCTGGTTAAATTGTCTCTGTGTCTCTGAGATGACGAGTTGCGATTCGGGGCTATATAAATAAACTGACTTGAATTAAACTGATTTCCAACCACTTAGAATAAGTTTTTTGGCAGTCATTTAAGAGAGTCAGCACATTTTTTTTTCTCGAAATAATGAGGTGATGAACTAAAAATACATTTTATTTTAATATTTTATAAATGTAAAAGGCAAAGATATTGTTTAAAAATCTTACTGAGAATTGCAATCATTGTCTAATGTCCCATCACTTATTTGACGCCTATCACATTATGGGCAGTTGGGAAACATCTTGTTGATCAATAAAGATTAAGATTATTACTGAGCAGGTTGTGATCCAACATTAACTTTGAGGCGCAAAGCCCAACTTAAGATTTAAAATTATAAGACCAGGCATTTTTCAACAGGAACTGAGACACTTGAAAACTAAATGTTATGATGTTGGATTGTTTGTAAAATGTATGGTCAAGGATGGCTTTAAAAATGAACTCTTGATTTTCTATTTAAAAAAAGAAGGTAAATGTAATTAGCGTGCTCTCTAGAGAGGCAAAAGAAGCCAACTGATGGCTAATAGAAAACAAACCCTTATCATTACACTTTTTCCATCCGACTGTAAACAGGGGTTCTGTAAACAAGGGTGAGAGTCACAGAACCAGTATAGCGTCAGAAATAATCATCAGATAATCAATACTGTTTGTAATAAAATTACGAGAATAAAGTCTTAACATTATGAGAATTAAGTCATAAAATTATGAGAATAAAGGTGTAACAATACAAGAATAAAGTCATAAATTTATGAGAATAAAGTCGTAAGGAGAATAGTCAAAAACTTAAAAGAATAAAGTCGTAATATTAAGGGAATAAAGTTTTAAAATTGCCAGAATAAAGTTGTATTTTATGAGAACTCTTACAAGAAGCCCCTTCTTCCCAAAAATGAGGAATGTTGAGCATCATGTGAAGTTATACTTTCACAAATAAGGAAATCTGTTAGCATACCAGCATCAAATTGGGCAGTATGTCAAAGTGGAGTAAAGTTGCTGTTTGGTAGTGCTGGTCGGCCATCATATGCTGGTCGGAGCTCGAAGGTTTCTTTCTGAAACGGGTTGAGGTATGATGACATAATTCTCGTAATATTGCAACTTTATTCTCATCATGGGTGGTTCTAGACAGGGGTCAACGGGTGCCAGTGCCCCTGAAGATCATATCCTGGCCCGTGTAATGGACCCTGTACTGAAGACAGACACAAATTCTAATGATGATGTGCACTGGAACAGACATGGCTATTGACAGGTCCTTTGGATCTATTTCATTTTTTTTCTTTAGAAATTCTGTTTTACTAATTATTTTAAATCAATAAGGGGATAGCTTCACTGGTATTGAGATAGGATCCCAGTATTCATCTGCTAGATGGTTTTTTCAGAATAAATATAAAAATATACTCCAATTTATTTTCACAGCTGAATTTATCCATTTTTCTTGAGTTCTAAGTCAGACTTGACAGAAAACAGTCATTTTAACTTAAACTAAGTCAAAAATATGTAAATTCCTAAATTCTGAATGTATAACCTAATAAGAGATAGAATTTTAAATCAACCTTATTGAATAGAAATTTCAGTTAATGCAGCTATCTTAATATATTTGAATACCTTGCTCTGTTTTTTTATTTCATGCTTTTCTGTGCCTCCCATGAAAACATGCTGGCCCCCTCCTGGCCCCCTGGTACACTTGGTCTAGAACCGCCACTGATTCTCGTAATGTTATGACTTTATTCTCAAAATTAAATAATTCTCTAGCCTGGCCCTAATACTCCGTCGTAGAGATGGAAATAAAAAAATAAGGGTCGAGAAAATAAAAGTAACAAAAGTAGTGTAATATGAGAAATAACTAAGTGAGGGTAATGGACTTTTACTAGATAAAGTGAAGCAGTTAAAATGCAAGTACATCACAGAAACGTAGAATATAAGCACTGAAAGGTATTGTAAAACAGATCAAAACTAAGGTTTAATTTCAAAATAATCCCATTAAAGAATATATTATACATACTTCTAAACAAAATAATTGGTGATCAAATATTGATTAAATATTCCTTTCTTCTAATTTTGATTCATTAATATTAATTTATTAAATAAATAAACTTCTGTTAACTTTAAGTGGAAAACCGTCATAATAAAAAAAAGGACATTTTTGAAAAAAATAAATCCGTATGTTTTCACTGTTTGATAAAGTGCCATATCGGCCTGCCATACCAGCTGTGGAAGAGATTCTGAGAGAAAAAAAAAAGTAGGAGGAGGAAGAGGATGGTTATTAGGAATGACGACAATCCCTAAACTATTTACTCGATCTGGTTTACGGTCAGTACCTGTCAGGGAAGACAGTCGGAGCAACTAACAGAGGAGGAAAACCTGAGCGCCATAGGTGCTACTCTCGGCCGCCCTCTTCTTCGTGTCGCCCTCTAGGAGGAAGAGGAAGGACCTCATGATGGCTGCTGTCCCAGCTTCTCAGATCAGAGGACTTCAGGCGGACGAGGTAAACTAAACTAACGAGACTTGTTTATGTGACAAAACGGCTTGACATCTGCTGCTGTTATCTGGCAAATAAAGTAGAACAATGAATAAAACAACTTAAAAGTCTCGTTAGCTAACTCGGACACATATTTATTTGCGATGTGGGCAGTATTTTAGCAACTATATATGATTTAAAATTGGAATAAATTAGAGGAAAAATCCGTGGGGAAGTAGAGTTGGGAAGGAAACCAACTGGGCTGTCAACGCCTCGCGCGCCTCTTCCTCCACACGCAAACAAACAATGCTTTGATAAAACAGTTTGATTTAGTTCTAAACATCAGATTCACGCCTCCCACCTCCGGGGAGTTATTGTGGGTAAACCAAGCGGGATCGATTGCGACATCTCATGATGATTCAGAAACTTCACTTGAACGCCAAGATTGATCTTATCGGGGAATGTAAAGTACCAACCGCTGTCAGGATATGACATCACCCGCAGCCTAAACACAGTTTGTAAAGGAAGTGAACACTGCCTGTGATAGGATCCTTTTAACCTACTTAACTTTGAATGTTTTTCTTGTATCTTTTCAAATGAACGTGGCTCATTTTAGTTCCTGATCTCTGCTGCACACCTGTAGGCCCAGCCCACCTGAACATGGTGCAGTGGCCCTTCAACAACAATGGTCCCTATGGGAGCAAAAACACACGAGCTGGGTCTGTTAGTGTAAAATTTATATTTGAATAAGTGCAAGCAGCTTGTGAAATTAACTTTTTTGTTCATAAACAGTAAAATGTTATTGTTTTCATAGGATCACAATGGAGTTTAGGCTCCACTTATGAAATCAACTAAAACCAAGATGAAATAACAAACTACTTAAACCAAGTCGACATCAGATGATGTTGGCTTTCCTCCTATAATGACCAGGATGCCAAATAAATGCTTTCTAACAGAGATGGCTACGAAGTTAAAGGAGAATTCCGGTTTTTAACACTTTTAGCCCATTTTCTGTAGTGTCCAGGATGAAATCGAATGATCGACACCAAAATTTTGACAATTGGTCCT